>NC_087065.1:4851203-5090851 GCF_963678635.1 Symsagittifera roscoffensis | reverse complement strand
AGTGTTAATTGAGTTACAAGTTTTTTGCGGAATTTTAGTTTGATTATTTTTAATAAATTTAAATGAAATTTAAATAAATGTGTATTTTTTGCTTCGTTCATTAATGTACACTAGTTTATAACGTGATGATTGTGCTCGCGATTAGAAAGCGTTATCAATTTGGAACATAGAATTAATCTTGTAAATAATTCAACCAAAAAATCTTTTTTTCTCAAATCAATTTTCGTTAGTCAACAGACATAATTTGAGCATGCTTCCATTTCAAAAATCCGTTCTATTGACTATGTTTTTTTTGGTTTATGTTTAATTGGCTTAGTGGTTTCATATTGCATCTTTGGATGGGCGAAACAAATTTTCTGTGCGTGTGAGTCTTGAGGGGTAATTTAATTTTGTTTTGAAAGTTTTCAGGTTTTTTATGAATTTTTTTTGTGGCTCAACGGGTGTCTGCTCAAAAATTGTGCGCTTTAATACAGCTTTGTTTCTATGCAAACATAATTTTCATGTTAACAAACAGATTTTTTTCCAAGACAAATATAAAAAACTGGGTTCAGCTAGCTTTCCTCGCTTTTTTAAAAAAAATCGACTTGGCGGCTTTCGTTTCAAATTCTGTCTGCTAGTTTGTCATGCTATGTTTGTGCTGTATCTCAAAAGTGAAAAGATCTGCTTCGTTTCTATGTCAATATTTTTCATAACTCACAAATAAGTTTTGTGAAGTTCAGCTTCGCCCGCCTGTGGTTTCATTTTAAGCTTTTTTTCTGCAATTTCCTACCTGAATTGTTATAAATGGATGCTCTTTTCAGATATCTATAGAGTTATCTTCTAACAACCCTGCTTCAGTTTAACAGACAATATATCAAGCAATCATGGTAAGTTCGGGTCACTATTTGATGTATGTCTTCTTTTTTTGCGAACTGTTATAAGTTTTGTGTGTATCTTTGGTTGAGTTGTATTAGAATGTTGAGTTGATTTAGAGTGAAGTTGAAGAGACTATCAAGCGCATCCAGCAGCACAAGGGCGTCGAGGGAGTCATCGTCTGCAGCCACGATGGTAAGATCCAGTCAAATGCCAATTATTTTCAGGTAGAAAGACCCCTTCACCAAGTGAACTAAAGTTAAAACTTCTTGAGCGCAAAAAAACAATACTTCATTAAAAGTTGGACAAAAAGTCGATGAACGTAGTTCACACTGTTATATAGGTCGCATTGTTTTTTTTGTTTTTTTTTTAGGAAAAGTTTTTTTTTTGGGTGGGGACGCCGCATCTTATTTCGTTTGGTTTCTGTTTCAATGTTTTCAGCTTTGCGAAATTTTAATAATGTTTTTAGTTGATTGTATATCAAACTCAGTGTTGCCATAAATATAAAAAAGACTCCTTTGTTGATTCTATCCACACTAGTATCTCTCTCTTCTCTAGGTATCCCGATTCGGTCTAATTTGGAGAGTGGTCTGACCAACCACTACACCCACTTCGAGCACAGTCTGGTCGACAAGTGCAGAAGTATGTTGAGGGAGATCGACCCCTCCAACGACCTCACCTTCATCCGTATCCGCAGCAAGAAGAACGAAATACTCATCGCCCCAGGTACCTCACTCTCTCTCTCTCTCTCTCCCTCTCGCATTAATATCGTCAATATCTCAGTTTATAACTAGCTTTTTAGCCAGCAATTTTATCTCTTTTTTAAACAGACAACATAAGCTAGCCAAAAATACAGTAGTTATAGAAAAATTATTTAAAAAATGGTTTGAAATCAGCGAAAATTATGCTAGTTTGGCTCTCGAAAGTTTCAACCTGTGATGTTGCCTTTGCTCTGTTTTTCTCTTGAATAGAGAGTTTTTGAACAGTCTGCTAGAAAGTAATTCTATTGGATTAGAGATATTTCTCGGACTTCATTGTTGACAGGCTTGGCATGAATCTGCGCGAATAAGTAGTTAAATTATGCGATGCGGACTCATGGCAATTTTTATCAAATATTCGGGCCGTTCTGCGGAAAAACTAAAATTCCGCAGGAAAAAATGCGGAAATTTTGCCAAAAAACCATATTTTAGCAAAAATTGTTCTTTTGACGACCCTCTCAAAAGAAGTGCGCACGAAACTTTTTAATTCATTTAATTTAGAAATTTTTTTGGTACTTGAGTTTTTCAAGCTTCGAATTTTTTTATTTGCAATAAAAAATCACGCAAAAAAAATTAAAGAAGTTCTTTTGTGTGTTCAAAATGCTTCAATTATGCGGATATTCTGCTATTTTCGATTTCGAATTTAAGACTTATTATGCGGTAATTATACGGGAGTATACGTCGCAGATTTATGCCAAGCTTGATTGTTCAGAGGCAAAAACACTTGTTAATAAAAATAAAATGTGCTGCTATTAAAATTTATCAGAAGTTCAATGCAACCCTGAAATTTTTCATGAAACTGTTTTTCTGTTTCAGACAAAGACTACAGTTTGGTGGTAATTCAGAACCCAACAGCAGAATAAACTTCAAAACCAGTTCAAAACTAGAAATGCCTTCCAAATCAGAATGAAAAAAAAAGAAGAGCTATGTTTGATATGAACTCATACCAGCATAATCGCACTAAACTCACCTTTATGTTAACTTAGTAATTCTGTGGGAACATCTCTTCGAGAAGAGTGTAAATATTAAATTTGTGATATGTTCTCTTCGTTATGTGAATAAATTTAGAATAACAATTTCATTGAAACACATTCAAAAATGCATAAAAATTGAGGCTGAACACAAAGTTAGTTTTAGAAAACTTAATCACTTTTAATTGCAGAAGTATCTTCGAGTTATACCAGGGTGGGGGATTTTTTAAAGTGTTCAGAGCATCTGAGTTAGAATCAGTTTGAAACAGAGTATTTAAAAACATGTTTAAAACAAAACTAGAAATAACAAAATTTATCCCGTTTTGTGATACGCTAGCGTTGACGCACTTTTGTCGCAAATTTCTACTTTTTGTCCGATTCTTGTGAGACCAACTGGCGGTGGAAAAAAAAAGAAAATGACTTTTTTGGAAAAACATTTTTATTTGTTGAATTGATTGTTTAAGAAAAATGAACGTAGTGAGGACTCTGGTCTTGCTGATTTTTTTTTGGTTTTTTTTCAGTAAGAGTCTCTAATAACTGCAGATGTACATTCATACATATTAATGCATTTATGAAAGCACTTAGGTATATATGCACTTTTTGAGTTCAATTGAAATAAAACTGCTGGAAATAGCGTAAATAGAATTCTCCAAATGCGAACATGGAAATGACGCGAGAAAACGTGAACGATTTCTAGTTTCGAAAGTAGAATTGCAGCGAAAAAAAAACTTTCATGTTGATCCAGTTTTTTCAAGTTGGGTTAATGTTGCCAAAAAAGCGCCAATCGTAAATTGGTCTAGAAACTCAAAGAGCTTAAAGGGCATCTATTTTTTTCTTCGAGAGTCGAAAGTTGTTTTTTGTCAAGAAATCAGTGTTTTTTTAAGTTTTTTTTTGCGATCATTACTCTTTTCCAATCTTCGATTGGCGATGTTGAACGATAGCTTTTTTTCATTCCCATTTATCTTATTTAAAAATTTTTCAGCATATTAGTAATTTAAGAAAGTAGCAGAAATAGGGACTGCGTGCAAAAGAACATGAAAAGAACACTTTACAAACTGTCTTTTGTAAAGAATCCGGATTTCCTCTTCCTAAACTTAATTTAAAAACTGCATAGACGCTTCTGTTGTAATTGCTGATTCATCAACACATCTACAAAAGAATCCCATAAAAACAGTCCAAACAGTTCGTTCGGGGAACTGATAAAAATTTTCAGAATTTTTGAATGTAAGCGGATTACGGAGAGCTTCATTGACAAATCGCGCTGTCTCTGTGGTGCGCATTATTTTTTAAAATACAACAAGACTGCTCGTATCAGGGCGAAGCCCTGAAAATTCCGACTGCATTTTAAGGTCTATGGAGCATTAATAAGATGAAAAATTTCAAAGTAATAAAAAAAATATAAAAATTTTTTTGAAAAAAATTGAGATTTTATTTAAAAACATCCCCCCACACGTCATTATGTTTTTTCGTTTTTTATTGCAAAACAGACTCTAGTGGAAGCATTCTGTTGTAAAAATCAACGACCGATTTTAAACAATGAATGTTTATCTAAGTGGCAACAAACGAAGTGAATTATCATTTATTCAAGTAGCGTGGTTTTTTTATGATTTAAAAAAAATTGTTCAGGCACAAATTTGTCGCGTTTAGGCTTCCGAATCACAATCAAACAATGATCTGCAATTACAAAAGCACAAATGGCGCAAAATACATGAATGATTATTAGTTTGGAAGATGCATTTCATTTTTCATAATTTCGAGCAGATTTAAAGGCCTTACCTTTAACTGCTGATCGAATTTTTTTCAAATCGTCTAATTTATCGCGCGTTAATTGTCCCAAATTGGCCAAAATGGCAATCTTTAAACCCCCATAACTTTACGAAAAAGGATCACAGGTGAAATATCTTTTCAAATTTGAGCTCAGGACAACAATAGTTTTCGAATGATATAAAAAAAACTCCGTCAAAAATGGCTAGTTAAAAAGTCGAAATTTGTCTGAAGAAAAAAAAAACCACCCCGAGCACAAATATTCCGTTACTTTCGTATCGAAAGTCGGAACAAAAGCTACTGAAACTTAAAGCTCTTCACACTTCATGGTCGGAATAACCAAAGAAATAGATTGACCAGAATTTGTTCCATTCCAACTTTTTGGCAAACTAATGACTTTTTTAATGTCAATCGAAAAATGATTCCAGACTATTTTGTTGATCTTTCGTTTTCCTTCTTTTCGCGCCAACAGTTTTCACCCATTCGGTTTTATTTTTGTTATTATTTTTATTGACAAAGTTATTTTTTACTTAAAAGTCTTGATGACTTTTTGTTTATTCTTTCAGGAAAAAATCTTAAAACTTGTTCAAGCTCAAATTCGATTTTTCGCGGTTTGAGTTCAGAATTTATAAATATAATTCAGTTCATTTGCTCGGTTGAAAGGAATGTAAGTTTCGATAAAGTACAGCAAAAAACAAACATCGAAGGCTAAGGATAAACTTGAATAATTTTTAGTTCAATTTTATTATTTCACTGCGGCACAAAAATTATCTATTGATCCATTTTTTTCAAATTGGATAGTTTTACGACAAAAGTGCCCATCATAAACACTGCTTGAAGTTCATAGAGTTTCATTGCGATATAATTTTAATTCTATATTCATAAGGTGAAACATGTTTTCAAACTTTCAAAACTTGTTTAGGAAATTTTCCTTGTCTTTTAGCCTTTTCCAACTGTCTGTTGGTTATATTTGAAATATGGCCTGAAATGAGCTAACTTCTTTGTTGATAAAAAATTATTTGTTGAGCAAAACTAAGAAAAGTTTTAATTATTCAGTTTTTCATCAATGTTCAGGCCAGTCTCGTAAAAATACAGCAAATTAGCAAATTTGAAAAAAAAAATTATGTTTTTTCGTTTTTTATTGCAAAACAGACTCTAGTGGAAGCATTCTGTTGTAAAAATCAACGACCGATTTTAAACAATGAATGTTTATCTAAGTGGCAACAAACGAAGTGAATTATCATTTATTCAAGTAGCGTGGTTTTTTTATGATTTAAAAAAAATTGTTCAGGCACAAATTTGTCGCGTTTAGGCTTCCGAATCACAATCAAACAATGATCTGCAATTACAAAAGCACAAATGGCGCAAAATACATGAATGATTATTAGTTTGGAAGATGCATTTCATTTTTCATAATTTCGAGCAGATTTAAAGGCCTTACCTTTAACTGCTGATCGAATTTTTTTCAAATCGTCTAATTTATCGCGCGTTAATTGTCCCAAATTGGCCAAAATGGCAATCTTTAAACCCCCATAACTTTACGAAAAAGGATCACAGGTGAAATATCTTTTCAAATTTGAGCTCAGGACAACAATAGTTTTCGAATGATATAAAAAAAACTCCGTCAAAAATGGCTAGTTAAAAAGTCGAAATTTGTCTGAAGAAAAAAAAAACCACCCCGAGCACAAATATTCCGTTACTTTCGTATCGAAAGTCGGAACAAAAGCTACTGAAACTTAAAGCTCTTCACACTTCATGGTCGGAATAACCAAAGAAATAGATTGACCAGAATTTGTTCCATTCCAACTTTTTGGCAAACTAATGACTTTTTTAATGTCAATCGAAAAATGATTCTAGACTATTTTGTTGATCTTTCGTTTTCCTTCTTTTCGCGCCAACAGTTTTCACCCATTCGGTTTTATTTTTGTTATTATTTTTATTGACAAAGTTATTTTTTACTTAAAAGTCTTGATGACTTTTTGTTTATTCTTTCAGGAAAAAATCTTAAAACTTGTTCAAGCTCAAATTCGATTTTTCGCGGTTTGAGTTCAGAATTTATAATTATAATTCAGTTCATTTGCTCGGTTGAAAGGAATGTAAGTTTCGATAAAGTACAGCAAAAAACAAACATCGAAGGCTAAGGATAAACTTGAATAATTTTCAGTTCAATTTTATTATTTCACTGCGGCACAAAAATTATCTATTGATCCATTTTTTTCAAATTGGATAGTTTTACGACAAAAGTGCCCATCATAAACACTGCTTGAAGTTCATAGAGTTTCATTGCGATTTAATTTTAATTCTATATTCATAAGGTGAAACATGTTTTCAAACTTTCAAAACTTGTTTAGGAAATTTTCCTTGTCTTTTAGCCTTTTCCAACTGTCTGTTGGTTATATTTGAAATATGGCCTGAAATGAGCTAACTTCTTTGTTGATAAAAAATTATTTGTTGAGCAAAACTAAGAAAAGTTTTAATTATTCAGTTTTTCATCAATGTTCAGGCCAGTCTCGTAAAAATACAGCAAATTAGCAAATTTGAAAAAAAAAATTATGTTTTTTCGTTTTTTATTGCAAAACAGACTCTAGTGGAAGCATTCTGTTGTAAAAATCAACGACCGATTTTAAACAATGAATGTTTATCTAAGTGGCAACAAACGAAGTGAATTATCATTTATTCAAGTAGCGTGGTTTTTTTATGATTTAAAAAAAATTGTTCAGGCACAAATTTGTCGCGTTTAGGCTTCCGAATCACAATCAAACAATGATCTGCAATTACAAAAGCACAAATGGCGCAAAATACATGAATGATTATTAGTTTGGAAGATGCATTTCATTTTTCATAATTTCGAGCAGATTTAAAGGCCTTACCTTTAACTGCTGATCGAATTTTTTTCAAATC
Source organism: Symsagittifera roscoffensis (assembly GCF_963678635.1). Taxonomy (NCBI): domain Eukaryota; kingdom Metazoa; phylum Xenacoelomorpha; order Acoela; family Convolutidae; genus Symsagittifera; species Symsagittifera roscoffensis. The sequence goes on along the minus strand of NC_087065.1, from coordinate 5,083,605 downwards.
GTCTAGTTTTTCTTACAAATACTTAACAAATTGAAATTCTTGAAACATTGGAAACTGCCTGTTGGTCCTTGTTATGTTCCAAGATTTGTCTTGTTTCAACTGAAATCTAGTTTTCCGTATACAAAATACAAAATCGAAAAATTTACCCCAAAAACAGATCAATTTTGGCTTTTTATTTAATCAAAAACTGTACCAAAAAAACTACTGCTAGGAAAATCAAATCAAAATAGCCCAATAAAGTCTAAAAAGAGCATTTTTAACGAGGCCGAATCGTGTAATTTTTGAATTGTTAGTGGATTTCACAACAAGGACGCTTCCTTTTTTCTTCTTTTGTTTCATTTCCTTTGCTCGTTCCGACAAAGTCTTAACTTATTTAAAGGCTTGTTTCTGATTTTCAGAGACCTACACCCAATTAAATGTTTGCCTATCTATTGAAAATTTTGACATTTTTATGTTATTTCCGAAAACTCTTATGATTTTTTTGAATTTTTGTTTAATAGACAAAAATGTCGTTTTTTCTAAATAAGACGCCAACTTTTTAAATAAAAATTGATTTTGAATATTTTGCACATTTTTTGGGAAATTAAATTATTCTTAAAGTTTTTTGGGCTTCGTAACCAGCTCAGTTTGATGTAACTTTGTCAATAACTGACTCAATAGCTTTTGATTGAATTAAAAAACCATTTTTGGGGCAAATTTTTAGGCCTGGATTCAGCAAAACACGCTGTACTACATCAATTTTGCTAACTTTTTATGCAGAAAGTTTTGTCTTCATCATTTTTCACCTAACTTCATCATTTTTCACCTAACTTCAACCCAATTTGAGAAAAACTCGTTATAAATTTTAAGTTTTGTGCGTTTTGTTGGGACACCGGGGAGCTGTGACGATGTGGTTACGTCCCCACCTCTCAGTGGAAAGGTCGGATGTTCGAGGCACACCATGATCCGTGCTCGTTGCTTGAAAGTGAGGCAACATTATCCAGCCCAGAAAAATAACCAAAAACATTGCATGTAGTTCTTAAGTAGGGGTACAACAGCGGTTCGCCGTGATAAGCTGTATAGCTCATATGTTGGCCCTTTTCCTCGTGGATGAATGGTCCAAAATATGTTCCCCCAATTTATATCATTACTCTATCAGCGCAATTCCGTGTATTGAAGTCGCAGCACTCTTTTTCACTAAAAACTTCTAGATCAAATTCAATTTTTCGTGGTTTGAGTTCAGAATTTATAATAATAATTCATTTCGTTTGCTCTGTTGAAAGGAACGTAAGTTTCGATGAAGTACAGCAAAAAGAAAACATCGAAGGTAAACGATAAACTGGAATAATTTTAGTTCAATTTTATTAATTCATTGCGGCACAAAAATTATCTAATGATCCATTTTTTCAAATTGGATAGTTTTACGACAAAAGTGCCCATCATAAACACTGCTTGAAGATCATAGAATTTCATTGCGATATAATTTTAATTCTAAATTCAAAAGATGAAAAATGTTTTAAAACTTTCAAAGTTTGTTTAGGAAATTTTCTTTGTTTTTTTTCTACCCTTTTCCAACTGTCTGTTGGTTATAATTGAGTTATGGCCAGAAATGAGTTAACTTCTTTGTTGAAAAAAAAATTATTTCTTAAGCAATATGAAGAAAAGTTTTAATTATTCAATTTTTCATCAATGTTCAGGCCAGTCTCGTAAAATTACAGCAAATTCGTTTTTTTGTTGGTTTTTTATTGCAAAACAGACTCTAGTGGAAGCATTTTGTTGTAAAATTCAACAACCGATTTTAAAAAATGAATGTTTATTTATGTGGCAACAAACGAAGTGAATTATCATTTATTCAAGTAGCGTGGTTTTTTTAGGATTTAAAAAAATTGTTCAGGCTCAAATTTGTCGCGGTTAGGCTTCCGAATTACAAGCAAACAATGCTCTTCAATTAAAAAAGTACAAATGGCGCACAATACATGAATGATTATTAGTTTTGAAAATGCATTTCTTTTTTCATAATTTCGAGCGGATTTAAAAACCTTACCGTTAACTGTTGACCGAATTTTTTTTCAAATCGTCTAGTTTTTCTCACAAATATTTACAAATTGAAAATTTTGAAACATTGGAAAATACCTGTTGGTTCTTGTTATGGTCCAAGTTTTGTCATGTTTCAACTGAAATCTAGTTTTCTGTATACAAAATACAAAATCGAAAAACTTACCCCAAAAACAGATCAATTTTGGCTTTTTATTCAATCAAAAATTATACCAAAATAACTCTTGCTGGGAAAATCAAATCAAAATAGCCCAGTAAATTCTAAAAAGAGCAAATTTAACGTGTATTTTTGAATTGTTAGTGGATTTCACAACAAGGACGCTCCCTTTTTCCTTCTTTTGTTTCATTTTCTTTGCTCGTTCCGACAAAATTTTAACTTGTTTAAAGGCTTGTCTCTGATTTTCAGAGACCTACACACAATTAAATGTTTGCCTATCTACTGAAAATTTTGGCCTTTTTATGATATTTCCGAAAATTTTTATGATTTTTTTAATATTGTTTAATAGACAAAATTGTCGTTTTTATTGAATAAAACGCCAACTTTTTAAATGAAAATTGTTTTGAATATTTTGCACATTTTTGTGAAATTAAGTTATTCTTAAAGTTTTTTGGGCTACGTAACAAGCTCATTTTGATATAACTTTGTCAATAACTGACTCAATAGCTTTTGATTGAATGAAAAAACCATTTTTGGGGCAAATTTTTAGGCCTGGATTCAGCAAAACACGCTGTACTACATCAATTTTGCTAACTTTTTATGCAGAAAGTTTTGTCTTCATCATTTTTCACCTAACTTCATCTTTTTTCACCTAACTTCAACCCAATTTGAGAAAAACTCGTTTTAAATTTCAAGTTTTGCGCGTTTTGTCGGGACGCCGGGGAGCTGTGACGAAGTGGTTACGTCTCAACCTCTCAATGGAAAGGTCGGATGTTCGAGGCACACCATGATCCGTGCTCGTTGCTTGAAAGTGAGGCAACATTATCCAGCCCAGAAAAATAACCAAAAACATTGCATGTAGTTCTTAAGTAGGGGTACAACAGCGGTTCGCCGTGATAAGCTGTGCAGCTCATATGTTGGCCCTTTCCCTCGTGGATGAATGGTCTAAAATATGTTCCCCCAATTTATATCAGCACTGTATCAGCACAACTCCTTGAATTGAAGTCGCAGCACTCTTTTTCACTAAGAACTTCTCAAAATAAATTTCAAATATTTATTATATAATAATTTCTAAGAATTGAAAATAAGATGAAATAAGTTTCATTACTGTTATTTTTCACACTTGGGATGGCTCTGCTGAGCTTCTGCAACACTTAAAACATCGGCAGCATTTGCAAGTGCAGTTGACCCCTAAAAAAAGAGCGAGAATGCAGATTAGAAGGTGAGGAACAGGGGCAGCAGAGGCGAAGAAGAACCCGTTGGAGAGGTGCACTGATAGGCCTTCGTACTCTGGGCTCAGTTGTTCGGCAAACAGAAGTAATGCGCCTATTTGGAGAGCACCTGAAAAAAAAACAATCCAAGATTCAGATTTAAGTTATGATTTTAAATTGACTTTGTATATTTGGTTTTTATGGTAATAATTGTAATTACACTTGCGAAAAGCAAGGGTATTGCAATCGGGCACTAGACTTTTTCCGCAAATAACTTTGTTCAGAAAATGGTCAAATTATAATCAGTATATTTTTTTGCCATTGGTATATACAAATGGTTAATTAATAGCATGGTTACTGTATTGGCCTTGTGTTTACGGTAAGAGTTGAGTACTAATATTTTATCTGATTTGAACATTTTTCGTGGATTTTTTTGGCACAGAGGTCGTTCGGCTTTAATTCTGTCGGCTTATGTTTTTACTCTATGTTCTATGTTCTATGTTCTAATGTTTTAAATCTAGAAATTATGTTGGTTTTATAACTATTGATCACTAACAGTAAGCTTTTCAAAAATCTAAATCAGCCTTTTATACCCTCCGTAACACAATTAGAAAAAGTAAACATGGAAAAAAAAAATTTTTGAAAAAAATTGACATATAAAAAAAAAATCAGTTTTCAGTTTTTATTGTTTAAAATAATTAAATTAATTTCAATCAATTTTCCAGCGCATTTGGCGTAGAGGTAATAGATATGCTTGGAACGACAAAGACTCGGGGTTCAAATCCAGTCAGAATTTGTTTTTTTTTAATCTAAAAACTTTTTGCTTTTTCGGGCAATCGTTTGTCTCTTTTTTTTTCGGCTCAATTCCCTTTGAACGGATATTTTTCGACTTTTAGAAATTCAACTTTGAATGACAATAAACTATCAATTTTAGACTTTTAATTAAATTTTTACAAAATTTTCCCTAAAATTTTCAAAAATTTTGCTTTGTGGGTCGATGAGCACGGAATTTTTCCGCATGAGAATTTTGTTATCGGAATTAGGATTGTAGGGTTAATACTGCTACGTAGTTTTTGTTCCGATGCAAAACCGTTCATTTGTCTTATTTGGCAAGCTATTTTTGTTAAAACTGAATTCTCTTCCAGACAAACTGATACGAAGATTTGAAAAAGCTGGTAGATTTAACTTTTTTCTTCGATCGAAGTCTTGTTTGCTACTTTTTATCGCCGTGCTTTTTAAATCTGATACTTTGGGCTATAATTCATACACATCCTTATCGGTGACCGGAATAGCAGAAAAAGCGCTTTTGTGTCATTAATCTGTCAGAAAAGCATTCACAGAAGCTAGGACATTAACTACAATTTATATTGGGCCAACATAATTCATAGTTAATGACCTTACTTTTGCGTCCTGATTTTTTGACCCTAGCTTTTGTAACGTTTTCAGAAAATTCAACTTCATTTACTGTTTTGTGGTCAAAAAAAATTGTTGACGAAGGAAAAATCGGGAACTGCTCACTTCCTGGAAGTACACACTTCCTGGAACTAAATACTTCCTGGAACTACGCACTTCCTGGAAACATGATTAATATTACCTTGTAGTAAACTGGAGAGAGCAAGTAGAGCAGAGTAGCACTTGTAGTATCTGCCGTCTTCCTCCCGCAGACTGGCGTGATCAACCGAGGAGGTAGATTGACAGTGGATCCAGGACTTGAGAAGCAACACCCCACACAGACCCCCAACTATACAGGCGGAGATGAGCAGAGTGCGGGTGGTGTAGATGAACACTAGAAACAAAATCAAATCAACAAATATATCATTCATTTGGAATGGCTTAAAATTCTGTAGTGTGTTTTGTTTAGACCATTGAAAATGGGGAGCAATTTTGAATTCGGGTGTGTTTTAGTCTTTTAATTCTGTTTTTATTATCCACGCGAAATCAATTACCACAAGTAATCATCGGAATGGGTAAAGTGATAATCTTTTTCAGGCCATTTCAGCCGTGATTTGAATTCTGGGAAAAAATTTTCATAAAACATTTTCTCAGTGTTGAGAAAAACTGTCTTAATACTTTTGAGTTTCAGTTCAGTTTCGAGCGAGTAAAGCTATCAAGCAGGCTTACATTAAAAACGACGTGAAATTTTAAGTTTGCACGAGTAAAGCGATATCTTGGGAATAAAACCCTAAAAGTTTCAAAAAAAAATAAACTGGAAAAAGATTAATTTTTTTTATAAATTAATTTTGTTTTTCCTGTAATATTTTGCAAAAATTTTAACCCAATTTGCCTATTTTACTATGACAGTCAAGTAAGCCTACGTTCTGGCCTTACAATCAGATCCTGTTATTATACCACGCACAAAAAAAACGAGACTAGTTTGAAAAAAGATCGAAATAGATCCCTTTCCTTTTCTTGATAATCCTGATTGAGGTCACCGATACATAAAATATAGATGCTTTTTTGCAGAAGGTAACAAAAATTTTGCCACATCTGATGATACATTTCATTACCTAAAGCTACTAAAGTTTAAATTTTAAATACTAATTTTTTCCAAAATTTCTTGATTTTTTAAATAACACTAGTCCATAGACATCAAAGGACAGTCGAATCCTTCAATGTGTCACCTTCATACGAGAAGTCTCGTTTTATTTTCATCTCGAGTTGTTCTCAACGGCTTCACTGGTTCCTCACAAGGTAGCAAATGTTACAGTACTTGGAAATTAATTTTTAAATTATGTCTCGTCAAAAATGTTTATGCCACATTTGTATTCGTTTGGTTCAATAATCTTTTTTGCTCAACACTCATTTGCGAAGAAATTTATACATAATAAGTTGTTTTAATTTTGCTTTAATCTCCGAGTTAAATGAAATTGAGTTTTCCTGGTGACCTTGAAAATTGGTGAGTCTTCCTGGTGACTTAGATCTTGAAAACTATTTGTTGTTTTTTCTAATGTTTTTCTGTTCCCGCATTTTCGAAATTTTTTGCGGATAGAGCAGATTCTTATACTTAGTCTACCTGTTGTTGTTCCGACCATAGAAAATGGGAAGGAACTTTGTATTCGGGTGTGCTAAATTTTTTCGTTTTTTTTTTCGTTTTCCGCTCAGAATCAGATACCACAAATAATCATCGGAATGGAACGAGTAAAATATCTTATTAAAGCCCTTTCAGTCGTGATTCGAACGAGATTACAGAACTTTCGAACAATTTCGCAGTGTCAAGAAAACAGGTTTGACTATTATAGTTTTCGATCTAACTTCGAGGGAATAAAGCGAGCTAATTGGTTTTTTACGCTCAATTTAGTCTGTTTACATTAGTTTTTTTGTGGCTAATTTAACTTTCACGGGCCGAGAAAAACTCGTTAAATTTTTTGAATTTTTTCGAACAAACAAATTAAAAGAGCGAGTAACCTTAACCTGTTTTTTTTTGTGTCAACCAATTGAGTTGTCAGAAACAATTATCAGATTGAGTGGAATGATATATCGTAATGAAGCTTTTTCAGCCTTGATTTAAACACAAGTTTCAAATTGTCAAAAAATTTTCCAAGTGTTGAGAAAAACGGATTGACATTTCAGTTCGATTTTGAGCGAGCAAAGCAAGCTAACAGGCTTAATACCATAGAACAACCTTCAAAGTTTTTCCTAAAAAAAACAAAAAAAAAATTAAAATTTTGTTGAACTTCTTTGCGCTTTCGATTAGCAAGACCTTTTTTCGGTTTAACAACTTGCTTAACAAAATCAGTTGAATCACTTACTTGTTATGCTACTAGGCAGCTGACATGCTCAATTTTATGTTGTTTTCGTCCTATACGTGTTGTATCGCAGGTGGTGCGAAGATCAGCTTCACCTCTGTGTTATATATATTTTTCGTTTTTCATGTACAAGAAGCTTGTTGATCGAATTGTGTAAATTATTGTGACTGTCACCTTTATCTAAAACGTTGGCTCCTGCATGATCTTTTTATCACACAATGCAAAAAACGACATTTTCTTTTAAAAAAAAACATCTTTTTTTAAACATAATGGTCGGAACTTTCTGAGCTACTTGTTTTCAGCTTATTTATGTTTTCCATGTGACTACGACACTTCAATTTGCTCGACCATATATAACTGAATGAAATTGTTAGCTATTGCAAGATGAAACTCAGTAATTAATATTTCTAGTGATCAATTTCATGCAAAATAATTTTTACACAGGCTTTTCAACTACAAGTTTCGACTTTCATAGAAAATCATATCATCCATTGGTAAAAAATTTTTTGGAAAAATGCTCGTACAATTTTCATAATGATTTAAGAGGCTCTAGATATTTTTGTCTCATTTTTTTTTTCTTTTTTTCTTAATTTTCTTAAAAATTTGTGAAGTGTTCTTATATAAGAGAAATATATGACAAGCACTTTTCCAAAAACAAGTTTTTCGAACACAATAATTTCAACAAATTTTTTGTCCAACCTATATTTTTCATGTTGTGAAACAAACTAAGCCGGTCAAAAAAGTAAACCTCTGTATTTTTGTTTTGTTGCTGTATAAAAATAAATTATAAAACGCTAATTTACACATTTATCCATGAAATTAGTACCAGTTAAGCTATGGATCTTCTCAATTGAGAAAAAGCCTGGTTTTCTTAAAACAAAACACAAAACATTAAGTGAAACTCAAAAAACATAAAGTGAAACTCAAGAATCTTTTTTGTTTAGTTTCTATTTGTAATATCATACAATCAATTGTAGGGTAAAATGCTTTTCATGACATTTTCATACAAATTTTTTAGACTGCAGAATTGGACGGAAAGGTAGGCTATGATAAAAGGCGGAGGCGGATCACATGGCAGAGGCGGATCTATCTAAGATTTTCTCGAGAGGGGGGGGGATTATCAAAAGTTTTTTTAAAAAAATTTGTCGACTATTCTTTTAGGTCTACCAAGTTGATTTTCCGAATGCTGCCAGAACACTATAATAATCCTATTTTGACAAAATATTTTTGGCCGCAGGTCAAAATTTTTTGAAAAAGCAGGTCAAAATTACCAGTTTTTTCGGCGCGCGCTCCCTTTCATAATCGTTATATATTGGCGTTGAAGGCACCTTCAGAAAAACTTTAGGGTGAGGATGCTGATATTGCAAAAGAGAGAAGCAAACATGCAATTATTGGAAACTGTTGTCTGTTTTATGCTTATTTTACAATTTTAAGTTCATTGCTTGCATAAAATGGAAAGCTTGGTACGAACTGTTTATTTTATTGACACAGCAGCTGGCTATTCTTGCTTCTTGTCTTTTTTAACTTTGCATAATCTTACAGATTTTTTTTTGCATGTAGAAGCATACCGTAGAAACAAGTCTTTTTACCTGGTGTGGACGATGGCTTTGTGTTCTCGCATGTCATCTGCAGATCTTGGTCGATGAGTCTGAAACATTTCTTCCACAGACTACCATAGCCCTGGATGGTCCCATATATGGCAAAGTTACCCCCAAAAGTAAACCAGACTTCCCTGGTCAAAGCGAACACCAACACGGCCACACTAATAAATTCGAAAATAAAACAGAGAAAGTAAACCAAAGAAATACACATAATTTTATAACTTTATTAACTTCCGGTCATTGACCAGATGATGAAAATTTTGACCGAAACAATTTAATTATAATTGCTTACAAGGGGATAATTTTTTCTGTTCAAAGCTGAAAAATAAGTGTCGACCAAAGGTGAGTTTTATTTAAAACTTTACCCACAGTCTATTCGATTTAAATTTGAGTCATGACAATTTGGCTCATGAAATTGTCTGCAAGATGTGGAGTAAATTAATTGAAACGAAATTCTTCGCAGAATTGATAACAAAAGCTTCAAACTCGATTTTTGTTCAAAAAAATTGAAATGATTAGGATTTTCTCTCTGTTTTTTGCAATCCGGTGAAAGAAGCTTTCTGAAGACTTTGAATCGGTATTTGGAAAACCGGTGTATTTTTTATTATGCTTTTAATCTGCAGATTATAATCATGAAACGTGTGACAAAGATGCTTATGGTTGGTTTTTAAGGATGTAATTATCTTTGAAGTTCCATTCGGTTTTCAAATTAATTCACTTTGAGCAAAAAAAAACAACAATAACAACAAAACCGCGTTTTTTCAATTGAGACAAATTTGACCATTAAACCAAATAAAAAGAAAACATAATAGCAAGCGTGTTTGAATGGATTGTGATCTGTAATGCTAAGAATAAGGGAGGTTTTTCTAATCAAAGTCAATAGCAAAGGCGGATCATAGTTCGACTTAGCTTTTCATCAAAACAATTTGGGCGACTTTGTTTTCGGGTCTAATTTAATAATGGGTAAAATTGGCTTGCTGGGGGGATAAATTGAAAAATTTGTCGCTTTTTAAGGCGAACCCAGAGCTCATACTGTTATAAGTTTAAAACGTAATCTAGAAAGGACGAATCTCTCATTACCGAAGGACCAAATGGCCGAAAATTATCTTAGCCAATCAGATTACTTAATTGAAATTTTTTTTTAATAGGCTTGAAAAACATACAGTTTTTGGGCAGTTTAAAGGACGTCAATTTATTCAAACTTTTCGGCTATTGGGTTGTTTTGTCGTAAAGTTAGCCCAAAACAGCCCCGATCTAGAGATCCGTTTAAAAACTGCATCTGATAGATTTCCCCTGAGAGTTTAATATCGGGTGAGATAAGAAAAATGGAGCACAATGAAGCAAAATTTGGTCACTTGTTAATTTCCAGCAAATTCACGCCCTTCCAACTACATATAACTCAAAAAAAAATTATTTCCTTTAGTACTAATATTTTTAAATGTCAAGTAAGCTGTGTAACATTTTAGTATGTTATCAAATATTTTAATATCAATATTTTTATGTGAAATTAAGTTTTTATGTGAAATTAAGAATTGTAAAAAATAAACGTCACAGCATCAAAAATTGAAAATGTTTTTAGTGTTTTTGAGCCAGAAAATGGAGGCCGTAATTTATAACATTTAACTGAATTAATTCCAGTTAATCAAGTCAACGTGTTATAAGTATTAAGGAAATTGTATATTGGCTGTCAAACCATTTTTCAAAGGAAAAACCGTAGGTAACATCCATTTAAAATTGGATTTCAAGTCAGTTTTTTATAGATGCATTAACTGGCCACTTTTAGAACGGAAATCACGCTAAGTGACTGTTAATTTAAGATCGAGTATTTTTGCGGCATTTTTGACATGGCCGATCACTTGAAGTCAATTTATGGCCAATTTTTCGTCCTTTCTAGGTGTCTGGCTTCGCCTGGGGAAACTCTCTAGGACAATGAACTGAAAATTTAATCATCTCAAAAACCAATTTTTCGAAAATTGTTCACGTATTTGTTGGAAGGAAGAATTTGCTTGTTTGATGTCTGCATAATTTAGACTGATAATCCAAGTAATAAGCTTCCTCATGTCAAATTAATGCCATGAATACTCCTTTGTTTTTCCAGAATCCTATTGAGGGGGGATTATCCTGGGGCCATGGAGGACTTGACGTTCAATAGTATGCATTGTTTTCCAAGGAACTGGCGATGGTATGAATACTTAATTTTCCTGGTAAAATTTAACCAAAACCGAGCCAAGTAAACAAAGATTATAGAATTGCTTTTCCATCTTTCACTCTTGTATGTGATTGCTTTTAAAACTGTTTCTATGTTTTTTTTTCAGTTTTTTTTAAAGGTTATCAATTAGATATACACAGTTTCTTGCCTGCAATTAGAATGCTAGGCTATGCAGGGGCTGATATAGGATTTATCGAGGGGGGGTGGATTTTCAAAAAAATCGGAGCCTTTGTCCTTTTTTGTCCTCACAAATCACTACAAATATCCTACCTACTTTGACCTTATTTTTTGCGCCAAAGAAGGCAGGACTTCGCAAAAGTCCTCCCTTCTTTTTGGATTAGATAGTTTCACTGAAACTTTTATAATTTTTTTTGTGTTTATCGAAAGACGAATCGGTCCACCGGAAACTCCCGTGACTTCTTGGCTGTAACCAGCTGAGTTAGGACCGAGTTGGTTAACTCATAGAGTAATTTCGGATAGGGTACACCGTCTGCTCGTCACGCTATCTTATTTTCGGCCGGATAGATTCGTGCAACTTCTTAGTCTAATACCGATCCTAATCTTACTCTTATACTATCTAGTCTCAGGTTGTTTAACTAGTCTCTGCTAGGCTCAATAGATCTAGGGTATACTGGTTTATTGCGGTTGCTGAAGTGCTCGGGAGAGTCCAACTAATTTCTAAGTTAAATTCAAATCTCTCTGGTGCTGAAATTACAAGTAACTTCAGCACTTACAAATAAGTGGGTTGTTAGTTAGATGGATCATGATTGGTTAATATTAAATACTTTACATTGGTAAAATGTCTAAATTATCCAATCATAAAATGTAGTCTAGATCAGGTTCCACCCATCCGGGTTTTACAGAGTTTTTTAGAATAGTTCTTCTGCAATTCGAAGGATGGATGATGGACGTTGGTGTTTGGCGAACATCTTATTTCTTCTGTTTCCTCTTTGTTAAAGAAGTTCCAGGAAGCTGGAGTTAGAGACATAAGACGTTGTGTCTTCTAGTGACAACGACTAAGTCTTTGCAACAAACTCAAATCTGATTTCAGAATGGTTTGCTATGTCAGGTTTTTCTGTTCTGCGTGGAGAACTTCTTTTGTGTCTGATCTAATTTGGGAATGGCGTGGAGATTGTGCGTGGAGGGGATGCCTGGTTACTCGGATCTGTACGTATACTTGAACATCGAGGTGGTCATTGGTCTAGTTCAATGAAGTCCTTTTCTGCGAAGTCAAGTCGTACTCTAAATCCTTTGAGTTGTGATTGTGAGTGGCATATCGATTGTGGTTGGCCATTCTCTCTCGAGTGTAGTGGGGTCGTTTTGTCTTTAGATGTTCGTCCTTGGTGTTGTATTCTGATCTATGTATTGCATAATGTAATTTACATTTTATAAAACATTTATTAGTTTAATATTTTTTAATTATGATTTTAGTTAGTTGTTTTCACAAAAGCTTTTTGTTTTAGTTCGGTTATTTTGAAGAGTTACTCACACTTGAGTAGCTCTTATTAAAAATAGAGGTGTGGTCACAAAGCGTGGATGTAGCGCGGTGGGTTAGGCCGGCTATAGAGCATGCTCAGGACGTCCTTCCTGGTGGGTTAGGCCAGGAGTGCGAGTATGATTTCATGCGGTTTTTGTGAGGGGTCCTGTTATGTGACAACGTTTTATGTTGGGTTTGTTGTGGTTTTTCTTATGTCTTGTTGGTTATGTCCTTTTTCCAAAAAGCAAATTGTTCGTGGTATGGGTTTGTCTTTCGACTTTTTTGTGTTTTATTATTTCTTTCTTAGACTTTATAATAGTCTTCAAAAGAATAAATTATCCAGTTTTAAACTGGGTTAATCCGGTTTGGGTACCGTTGGTTTCCTTTTCTTAGTCATGCTGTTATTCTATGATTTGTGGTATTTAGTAAGCTGCGTTGGTTAGTTTTGTTTAGTATATGATTCCTTTCCAACCGGGTTAAAGGAAGGTTTGAAACATGTTATTATATGTTAGAGTTGTTGAGTGTGAAAACTTGAAACTGAAATTCATTATTTTAAACAATTCTTCGTGGGCGAGCTGTGCGAGTGTGGATAGAATTTCTGTGCGAATGAATGAGAATATCAAAAGGTTAGTACTGCATTTGCATTTTATTAATTTACTGCATAGAATTTGGAAATTTACTGCTAGTTATGGGGGAATTTTAAGTTACAAATTTTCATCATAATTAGATTTACTGCTTGTGGGGAAAATTTTAGAAATGAATTTACTGCATTGATATTAAATTTATAAATTTATAAGTGTAATTGATTAAAAGAATTTTTAAAATTGTTTGATGAAATTTGCGATTTTTATTTGTCTTTTGTGGTTTTTGTAGGTGATTGTCGGATGAAAGCTAAAAATCTAAAGAAAACATGGATAAAGAATGGTGAGTTTTTAATATTGTAATTAGTTAGTAATATTCATTTAATTCATACTTACCTGTTAGTCGTCGGGGAAAAAACCGTGGGGGAAGATGTCGTGGATGAGATCGGAATTTGTTAGTAGTTTAGCTAAGATGCGGATGATATTTTTAGTCTGAAGCAGTGGCCAAAGCAATTGAAGTGCCTTAATAGTGGTTAGTTCTTCAGTGCCAACTGCAAACTCATAAGGTGTGTTTTGGATTAGATTATATAATTTGTGATTGAATTTAGTGTTGTGGATGAATTCTAAAATTGGGATTTCTATAGGTTGTACAAACTCGTGCGGGATAAGGAAGGGTCGGGATTCTTCGGCGTTGAAGGTCTTGGTGATGGGACAGAAGATGTACATTTGGGTTATGGGATCATAATTGCGAAGAATACCATGAAGGTTAGTATCTTTAATGCAATATGTGAAATTTAGGAAAAATGGTGAAGTGTATTTGGAATTAATGAATTGAAAGCGATGGTGTGGTTGTCTAGAGGGTGTGTGTAGGTCAAAGTGATTTTGGATGAAGCGGTAATAACTATATGTGTGGGTTTGTTTAGTGCGCAACATAATATCGTGTGAGCAGTGTAAATCTCTTTCGTGTGGTGCAAGGAAATGAAAGGTTAGTGAAAATATTTGGAAGCGTTCTTTAAAACTTTCGTATGCTTGTGTGTCTGTTAGTGCTTCTGAAATAATGTGATCAAACTTTCGGTCGAAGATGTTTAGTGTAAATATATATGGTGTCTTGATGAAAAATTTCTCGGTAATTTGTGGATTAGCGAAGCGATCGTCGTCTAAGAATTGATCTTTGTTAGCTCTGATGATGTTGTGATCATAGTATTCGAGTGTATATTCGTTAGCTCTAGGTGCAGTGTGTGTTTTTAGTGATTTTTTATATCCAACGTAAGTAAATTGTCTAGCGGTTAGTGGTGTAGTGAGTCGATATAGCATGTCCGTATTTCGCTCTATATCGATGTGAGTGTTAGATAAAGGTAAGCAAAGAGGGTTAGTAAAATGATAATATGAGGTCCAAGAGAGAGTGGGCATTAAAACGTATTCATCTACAAAGTTGCGTGTTTCGTTAGTGTCGTGGGGGGTGTTTAAGGTGTATTGTGGAAATGAGGGTAAGGTGATGGCTAAAAATTCTTTTGTGTTAGTATGCTTGGGATGGTTGATGTATTCACGGGCTGTTCCTGGTTTTGCTGGGAAAGGATGGTTGGGGAACTTTCTTTTAAAAGTGCGGTAAGCTCTATTAGTGTTGAGTGAAGATTCAGTTGATGTGGATGATGGTGCTAATGATTCAGTATAATTTGAAGAGGGTGTAGGGGTAGGGGGGTTGGATGAATTTATTGTGGAGGAGATTTGGTTTATGGTTGGGGTATTAAGGTGGTAGGGTTGTTGTTGAAGGGTAATAAAATTATCTAGCTCTGGGGAGATTCGGGGGGTGTCTGGAGAATGAGATGATTGGTCAGAATGGTATGAGGAGTAGGTTGGTTTAACTTGGGAAGCATAAGAGGGTGTGGAAGTGATTGGGTCAGGGTTATTGGATAATATGGGTTGAAAAGGGGGTTGAGAAAAATTAGAAGAATTATGAAAATGATTTGATGGGGATGGTTCTGAGTCGGCAAATTCATCGGGGGTTTCAATATTCGGGTTATTGAGTTGTGAGATGGAATATAAAACTGAGATGTGTGAATTAGTGTCGGAATTCATGCCTGATGTTACATTACTAGATGGAAAATCGGGTGGCGGAAAAGCAAAAAGTGGTATTATTGGGATTGGAGAGGTAAGATTGGTTGGGTGGGAATTTGATCGGTGTAGTGATCCAAGTTGGCGGCTCATCGTGGGCTAAAAAAATGATTATTTTGAGACTGAAAAGCGGTGGTATGGGGTTGTTCAATAATTTGTTCATAAGTATTTTGATCTTGTGACTGGTGTGTCATTATATGTTGGATGGGACTTTGTGATGTGGTGAGTCGAAAATTTGGATTATGTGTGATGGCTAAATTTCGAAAATTTCGTGGGACTAGGGATAGTGGATGGTTATTTGGTAGGGGTGGTAATTGTGGTGCCGTTGGCGTTATGTCTACATTATTATGTTCTTCGTCGTATGTATTTTGTCGTGTTGCTATTTTTGTGTTATATTCTTTTATTTGTGCGTCTAAAAGAATTTTGTTTATAGATGTAGAAAAGATTCCAAAAAATCCTGCAAAGAGTATGCGTGCTACGCTTGCTTGTCTGTTTACTTGTGTGTGTATAGCACATGTGTTGTAGATTCCTTTTAAAAGTGAGAAAAGAAATCCAATAAAGTTAAACATTGCGTATAAAATAGTCAATTTTTCTAAGATGTAGTAGGGCCATCCTAGAAAATCGAGGATCTCATTTTTGAGTGTAACAAAGCTAAAAATGTTAATTGGTGATATATCTTGGGGACGGTATTTTTCACCGTTTAGATATATATAATCTTTAATGTCTTTAAAATATCCGCTATAGTCTTGCGTGTAGATATCGGCAAATCCTGCGGTTTCTGCAAGTTTGCGTAAATTTTGGTCTATTGATTGTCTTTGTATAGTGTCCATTTGTGTTAATAATTCTTGGAATTGTTGTGTTCTAATGTGATGTTGAATATCTGATTTTGAATAGATTCCTATTGATTGTAAGTCTATATTTGGGTTTCGAGCAATAGCGCGAATGCTTTCTGGTGAAAATTTTTTGAGTGATTGCATTAATGTGGGATATGGAGTGAGAAGATAATATTTATTTTCATCAGGGTTTAGTTGTACTACATTGTGGCTGTTTTCTGATCCACATGGGACTGCGGTATCCCAGAAATAGGTTCTTCGTGAAAGTGTATCCACGAAATGTACTTTATTCTTATAAAAGATAGGGATTCTTTTATAACATCGTTTATCTTCAAAAACGTATAGTGGTGATACTTTTTTAGTACAAGTATAAAACCATAAGATGTTTCCTTCATAGTCCAAAAAATTTGATCTATTTCTAGATAATAAGTATCCTGCGTAGGGTATTTTTAATACTGCTAGTGCAAGTGATTGTAATATTTGTGTTCGTTCTAATTCGCATAGTTGGTGTAGTGTTTCTAATTCGGAGAGTGACATTTCTTGAAAAATTCGGCTAATTGTATAATCTAGTTTCATATCTAAATGAATATCATAGTGGATATTACCGAAATATGTAGTATTCATTAGTGATAATTCTTGTAAGCGTGTGCTTCTGGTGTCATGGGGTTTTAGATGTCCACCAGGTTGTCCGTTACTTTTTTCAAAATTAACTGGTATATAGGATGTTCCTTCGTTTGGAGGATGACCTGTGGCATATGGGTCGATTTTTATTTTTCCAGTGGTCATGTCGAATCCTTTTTCGTATTCAACTAATATCTCGGAGTATTGTGTTTTGTGAAGTGGGTTTCTGTATTTACATGCAAGTTCTGTTTCTTGATATATTTGAAAACGTGTCAATTTATTTTCTATATTGTGTATGTTTCTAAAATTAGAACTTAGTTTTCGTGATGGATGGACTTGTTCATATGGAATTGATTGTATAAAATATTTTTCGTGAAATTTTATCATACGAGCGTGTATTTTTGCTACTTGAAATGTTGTACATGTATCTTCGGGGAACCAAACAATGGTTGCTTGTGTTCTCGTTGTAGGGTCGCAATAACCTTGATCATTTTTACAAGGTAATCGGATTCCTTGATAGATCATTGTATTATCTGATAAATCTCGTGTTAGTTGTATTTTTTCGAGTTGTATTTTCCAATCGAAAAACATTATTTCTTGGTATCCTTTATTTTTTGTGTCTGCTTTGCAGTTTGATGGGTCATTTATACCAATGTGTGGTATCCAATGTTTATCGTGTAGATCATAGGTTAATCGTCCGTGTGCGCCGTTATACGGGTATTTTTCGTCTAGTTTTATATGTCCTTGGTGTCTTTCAAGTTGTGATTGATGTACAGAGTCTGAAAAAACTTGAAAATTAACTAACTTTCTTTCGGAGTTTTTATTTTGTGTGATGTTTAGTCTTAGTAATTCATTTTTACAATCGTCGGGATTGAGATGTAAAAGACGTTCTATATTACTCTGATAGAATGATTCATGGTCAAGTCGGTTTTTGTTTCCGTTCGAGACTTGTGAACAATGTACTTTCTTTTCGGAAAATGTTGCTGTGAATTTATAACCTGTAACTGTTGTTGCTCGGGCTTTTGAATAGAGTGTTGCTATTACATCTGTGGTTTCTATAGCTTGTGGTTCTGTTTCACATTGTGATACTTGATTTATTGCATATTTATGTAGTGTTTTTTGTTCATTTTCTTCACAATCGTAATGTGTTACTAATAAATCTTGTGGTCCTGTACGAGGGGAAGGGTTTATGTTTTGATTTGAGATTACTAGAAAAAGGAGTTGGAGAAAAATTAATAATTTTAGAATATACATGTGTATGATAATCCTGAGTATGGATTATAAAATGTAATGTAGCCAATTGTGTTTTTGGTATATCTGTCGTATTTGTATATTACTTCAGTAGTTATAAACGGTGGTGGTAGTGATTGAGCTGTTATGTTAGGTGGATTTAATGGGTAGGGATGTTGGGTAATATTATTTAACTTAACTGTGATTTCAAACTTTAATTGTAAACTGTTTTGTTGGAGTATTTGAATATTGTGATCACGGATATCGTTGTGAATATCTTGGCGATATTGTAATCTATTAAGTGCCCAGTTATGAAGGCGGTTACTTTCTTGATGTTGTCCAAATAATGGTGGAGGTGCTGTAAATGTATTCCAATCTAATCTTAAAGGAATATTTATTGATGATTGTTCTCGATATCTGGCGTCGAGATTATTTGGAAAATTTAAGTTAAAAGGTGGTGGTGAAATCTGGCTTATTGATGGTGTTGATGGTAGTGATAATGTTTCTGGTAATGATGAGGATGTTGTTGTATCCGTAGAAATATCTATTGGATTATTGACTAAATTTAATTCACCTTGTGTAAATGAATGTGGTGTCCAATATGGTAGTCGTGATGCCTGGTTTGGGGGGTTAAAGGGATTTTCACGTATTTGTTCAGATGTTGGTGTTGAACCTAAGTAATCTGATGGTAGGCTTGAGGTGCTACGTTGTGAAAGAAGCGTAGGGGTTTCTGGTAATATACCAATGGGGTTTTCTGGAGTGTTTTGTGATGGGGATTGAGGTATATCAAAATGAACTCGGGGAGTTTGAAAATTTCTGTTTCGTCGAGGATGTATAATTTGTCTATTTATTTCGACTGTATTTTGGTTTTGACTAGGATTTCTTATTCTACTTAGTTCTTGTGGTAGTGTTGGGTATAGGTTATATGTTGGTTCGCTTAGAGGTGCTTGTCGTTGAACTGGTTCTAGTGGTTCTGATAAACGAGCATGTCGTTCTTCAAAAGTGTATGGATTGTCTTGAAAAGAAATTCGTGTAGATGTTTGAGGATTTTGAGTAATTGAAGGTGGTGTTTGGTTATCTTGGGATGATGTCGGTGAAGACTGACTTTGTGACTGTTGGGTAGCAATTTTTGATGGATTTTTGAATTGTTACTTTAGTGGGAAGGTTTATGTTTATTATAATATTCTTCCAAAAAAATAATGAGAAAAATTGTTGCTAGGGCAAATGTGAAGATTGCTTTCTTTATACGTTTACATATTGTCAAAATGAGGGATGATAAGAATGCTATGAAAATTACAAACAATAAAAAAATATCAGTTCTACTGAAAATTTTTCGTATCATTTAGACAAGTTATATGAATCGTACCTGTGGATGTAATCAAGGGTTTTGGAAAGTTGGAGGAATAGTTCGAGTATAGTGTAGAAAATTAAAAAAATGTTACAAAAAATGATTAGGATTATTAGAAAAGATTCAAGTATATCAAAAAGAAATATTATAAAGGTTTCAAGTATTGTAAAAAAATGTTTAAAATTTATGAGTATTTGAGTAACTGATTGAGAGAAGAGCATTTAAGAAATGATCTCTTGGTCGAATATTTTTTGCTGTTTGAGGCGATTTTCTAGTGTGGTCGGATTATTTATTAGTTTTTTGACAAGTGGGTTGAGTTCTGTAAAAAATTGTTGGGGGCAATTTTCATGGTGATCGGGAGGTCGTCTTTTTCTTTATTTTTGTTTGTCAAATGATCCGGGGTATGGTGAGATTTTTATACTTTAGGCTAATTAAAATGTTCATTTTGTTACTTTAGGCTAAGTTAACAAATTTGCTTTGGGGGTATTCGTGGTCTGAGTTGGGGAAATATTGTTGATCTTTGGGTTATTAGATAAGGGAGGGGTACGGTATTATGGTGATATTTATTTTAGTTGTTAAGTTGGAGTGGTTTGCTTATTTTTGACCTGGAGGTCGTAAAGTTATAGTTATAGATGTGCCTGGAGTTCTATATGATTCGTCTAATTGGTCTTAGTTTGAGTTAGAGAAAGTGACGGATTGGATGAATTCTATTGGTCTATTTTGAACTAGAATTATTGCGTACTTGTCAGCATGTTATTTTGAAAAATGTAAATGAAAAATGTTTCGGAGGTTTCAAGATTGTGAAGTATAATGTTAAAATTACTTTTGAAATTCCACTTTCTTTAAAATTTTAGATTGGGGGATGAATATTTTATAGTTTTTACGTGGTTGATTTCGGAGTCTTGTTGTTTTTCTATTTTCTGATTTGTCGATTTGTTCTTGGGGTATTATTTGTTCGGTCATTTTTCTATTTTTTCTTTGTTTTGGGGATTCTTTATGGTTTTGTGTATTGTTTTTGGTGGCGATTGGTTTTGTGTTTTGATTTTCGGTGGGGTTATCATTTTGTTCTGTGTTTTTCAGATGTGGTTCATTTTGAATGATTTTTAATCCTGTGAAAGAATATAATTGAGTTAATTCGCGGAGTGCGTATTCTTTTGGGTAATAAGGTAATAGGTTGTTTCGATGTTGAACGATTTCTTTTTTGTTTGAGTCGGTAATTTTATATGTTACATCAGTGGGTTTTGCAATTATTTGGTATGGTCCTTTTCGAAGGGGTTGTAATTTTTTAGAAATTCCTTTTTGAGTATTAAAATTAGGTATTAAAACAAATGTTCCAATTTTTAATTCGGAGGCTGGTGTAAAACGTGAATTGATTTGTTCATTAATGTTTTGTCTTTGTAATAACTTTTTTGTTATTTTTTGATAAATTTCATTGTGTTTTTTATCTCTATTTAGAATCCATTCGGTGTGTGTACCGGAGGCTAGTTTAAGAATTTGTGGGTGATGAAAATGATCTTCATCGTGCGTATGTAAAGGTAGGTTATAACAAATTGAGTCTTTATTTGGTTGACAATAACCTTGTGCGTTTTTATGAGAATTTGCTGTAAACATTATTGGTTTGCGTGGCTTTTGGTTAAAAACCATTTCGTATGGTGAAATTCCTAAGGTTGTCGTAATTTGTGAATTATACGCTAAGGGAAATAATTTTACATCTGCTGACCATTCGGTATATTTTGTATCATTTCCGTTGATGATACATCTAAGATATTCTTGTAATGAACGGTTCATACCTTCGACTAAGCCGTTTGTCCAAGGTGCATGAGATGTACGTGGTTTGTGTTTAATGTTATATAAATGACATAGTGTGATAATTTCATTATTTATGAATTCTGTACCGTTGTCTGTAACTAAAATTTCTGGTAGTCCGAATTTTGCTATCCAGTGTTCATAGAGTGTTGTGTAAGCGTAATAAGCGTTACAATGTGGTACTGGGTTAAGTGCTACATAATGTGTAAATGCGTCAACAATTACCATAATGTAGGAGTTTCCTTCGGATGAGGGTGAAATTGGTCCTTTGGTATCAAATGAGATACGATGGTTAAAGTAGAAGCTTTGTCCTTTAAAATCTTGTTTTTGTGCTATTTGTTTTTGATTTGGGTAAGGTTTATTTAGTTGACATACTATACAGTCATTGCATAGTACTTTTATCCAAATTGGTGCATTTGGGAAGTAAAAATTTTGTATAAAATTTGAATATGTTTTTTCTGATCCAGAGTGTCCTTTAATATTTTGTGTATGTGAAATATTAAAAGCTATAAGAATCATACTTAAAGGGAGACAGGGAACTGTGGATTCATTCAGGTTATACTCTAAAAGGTCTGTATTTTCGTTAATTGTTGTGTTGTTAAATTTGCGAAAGTATCGGAGGAGTGTTTTGTTTCCTAGAATGGTTGAATCTGCCTTGACAGGTTTAGTTTTATATTTGTGCCATGATTTTAGTTGTCTAATTATCGGGTCAAGATTTTGATATTGTTTCAGTGTTGAAATTGTAATCGTTTCTGTTGGAGGGAGAAAAATGTTTTCAATTTCGAATTTAGATAAGGGTATTGTATCAAGTGGGTCGTGAAGGTCAAAAACTTGATTTATTGTGTATTTTGAATCATTTGTTTGTGGTCCTGATAAATTTATTTTATCAGTTAAATTTTCTTTTTCAATTAGTGGAAAATGGTCTTTTTTAGGCGGGTGTTGTTTTGTTCGTTTTTGTTGGGTGTTATTTTTTATCCATTGAGAATATGGGATTGGTTTGAAAGTTGATGTTCCAAGTAGATCAACTTCATAATGATTATTTTGACAATCTAAATAAAGTGGGAAATGTTGTAAATTATTTATTTGTGATTGTTCAACGTCAGTTTTTACTGCATATTTGCATTCCAATCGGGGTGATGTTTCGTTTTCTGCAAGGTAGAATTTTATGTTTTTGGGTATTTCAACTGTTGTTTTTCGTGTAAGTAATTCAGGTGGTGTATTTCGACTTAAGGTGTCTGGTAATGCAAGATTTTTTCCTGCAGTCCAAACTATATGTAAGTTTGGAAATTTCATTAGAATTAGTTGAAATCTGTAAACTCGGTGGTTTGGGTTAGATTTTTGTGTAAAGAGAAAGATGATTGGTTTATGGTCTGTGAATAGAACTGTTGGATGTTTTGATCCAAGTATCAGAAATTCATATTCTGTCAGTGTATATATTATGGCTGTACATTCTCTCATTAGAGTTGAGAGTCGTAGCTCTGCTTGAGTGAATAATCGAGAATTTGCTGATATGAGGTTCATTTTATTTGTACCATTATGTGATTGTAATAGTGCTGCACCGATGCCAAAGTTCGAAGCATCGCACATTGCATAAAATGGTTGATTTGAATCTGGAATTGTGTTTGAAATTTGTTCAGTTAAAAGTTTCTTTATTTCTTCAAATCGTGTTTGATGTTCTGTGTTCCATTCAAAATTATTTTGTTGTCTAAGGATGTTATAAAATGGTCGTAGATATAATTGCATTTTATAAACATATTTACTTAAAAAGTTTAACATTCCAAGAAATTCTTGGATTTTCTTTTTATTTGTTGGTGGTTGAAGTTTTTGAATAGCGTCAATGCGTGATTTCAATGGAGTGATTGTTTTTCTTTCTATATTATGTCCTAAGAATTTAACTCTTGTCAAAAAGAAGTGTGATTAATCGGGGGCGGCCTTCAGATTTTCGTTCTGAAGTATTTGGTGATATTTTTCTAAAACATTGAACATCTCGTCTTTTGTTTGTGATTGCATAAAAACATCGTCTAAATAGGTGATTGCGTTTTTCTTGAGTATTAGTGGTCTAAAAATTTTGCTCATAAAAGCTGAAAATGCTGCTGGTCCTATGGATATTCCATAGAATAAGCGGTTGAATTCATATTGTTGGTTTCCGATAACAAATTGTGTTAAACGTCGTGATTGTTCATCTAGTGGCATTTGATTGTATGCACTATTCATATCGGCGGCTGTAAAGTATTTGCCGTTTATTTTTGTTAAAATAACTTGTATTGGTTCAATGGGCCAATTACATTTTGATTCATCTATAAGTGAATTGAGGTATCTAGCATCGAGAACGATTTTTAATGATTCTCCTTTAGCTAGAATGATAACGGGGTTGATAAATGTGTTGCCTTTTGGTTGTTCTTCTTTGTTTACTGGTGATATAATGTTGTATTGTTCTAAAATGTCGAGTAATCTGTTTACTTTATCATGTAAGTGAATTGGTACTTTACTTGCTCTCTGTTTTTTGAAAACTGCGTCTGGTTTTAACGGGAGATGTAGTGATGAACTGATTTTTCCAACATCGAATTTTGATGTTGCATAGACTGATGAATATTTAATTAGCTGTTTGGCTAATTTTTCGAATTCGTCTTGTGTTATTTGTGAATGTTGGAAATTAAACATTGTTAAAAATTTTTGTTGGTCCTCTGTGTAGTTACTTATGTTGAATGTAGGTTTGAAATATGGAGTTTTTGTGAAATAATCCGTATTTCTGTTTTCGTTACTTATTATATTATTTATAGATAATTCTTCATTAAGAATTGTAGATTGGCAAATATCTAGTAATTGGAGTATATTATTTACGCGATAGGCTTTTTCGTGTATTGGTGATATTGTAGCGTTGGTTTCACAATATCCTAAAAGTCCTAAAGGTAATGTTACTTGGTAAGGTGTGTTGTTATAGACATGTAAGGAAATGATATCGGAATTCGAATTTTTCAAATATTTTATGGATGAGTTTGTGATTTTGAAAAATTTGTGAATAGGTTTGAATTCAAATTCTGACATATAAAATTTTTGTTTGTTTTGTTCTTTATCATATTGGTGAACTTGTTTGATTGAAAAATTATAGATATTTCCTGATAGTGGTTTTAGGTGTTTCCTTTGTTGGTTAAATATCGGGTAGAATTTTGAAAAGAATGGTGGTTGTTTATTTAATCTTTGAAAAAATGTTAAGGATGTTTCTTTTGTTTTTGTATATTTATCTTTGATTAATATTTTACTATTTAGTATGTTAATTGTTGGTATATACTTCGAAATAAATGGTATTCCAATGATATTATATTTAATGTCAGTGATATGGAATATTTGTTTAAATGGCTTATTTAAAATTTTGCTTTGCTCCATTGTTCTGGTGGGGAGGAGAAATAATTGGATTTTTCCGTAGTTTATCAATGTTGATCCTTGTGCTGTTGCTAACTTACTGGAGGTTTCAAGAGGTGTTAGCTTTGGGTGTAGAGTTTTTATTTCATTCCATGTGGGGATGTTTATTATGTTTGATTCTGCTCCTGAATCAATTAAAAAATCTATTTCAAGGTCTGGTGGTTGAAATTCTTTATTTCTTGGGCTTTCTAAGAGAAATGGTATTGTCCAAATTTTTTCTTTGGGTTGTTCTTTTTGTATATTTTGATAAATGTGGTTTGTATTCAAGCATTTTGTTTTGATATTTTTATTGGTTTGATTTGTAGTGTTAATCTCATTTGTTTCTTGCGTCGTTGGTGTGGAATTTATGGGTGTAGTGTAATAATTTTGAAGAAATTCTGATTGATTTTCATATATGTGTGATGAAAAAGGTTGTTCATATATGACAGATTCATAGTCATTTTCGACTTTTATCATATTGATAGAAAGAGTGTTTTCAGTATCACTTTCTGAATCTGATGATGTACAGTTTATTTGATTGAGTTGTAACGTATCAGTTACTGTGTCATCAATACCTGGAGGGTCTGATGTTGTTTCTGGATTAGATTGTACTTGATTGATTTGTCTTTGATGTTTAGGTGTACTACTTCTGTGGCGATTATTAGAATTATTATAGTTATTATTATTCCGGTGTGGTGATTGGGAATAATTTCTATAACGATTATTATAACTTGAGTGTCGATTTTGTGAATTATTTCGCGATCTGTTTTGGTAATTATTGTTTGGTCTGTTATAGTTCGATCTATTATATGAGTTATTCCTTGATTGATTGTTCGGGTAATTCTGGTTTCGGTTGTTTGAATAACTTCTATTTCGATTATAGGAGTAGTTTCTATTCCTATTGTATGATGAATTTCGTGATTGGTTGTTTGGATAGTAGTTATTTCTTGATTGGGAATTAGATCTAGAAACAAATCGTTGTGTATTTGAATTTGATCTGGAGTAGTTATTTCGACTATTTGGTCTATTGTAGTGATTTTGTGATGAATTGTTCGTGTTTCTTCGTTCTGTTGATCTTCCTCTATAACTTGAGTTATATGGTGATTGATTTCTTGTATAATTTGTATTGTTCGGGAGTGGTTTTCCTGAACTGTTGTTGCTGTAGACTGTTTTATTCGGTAGATTTTGATCTTTTTTCATGTATTGATAGAATGATTTATTTGGTTCTTTAATTTTTTGAGGTTTATTTTGATTGTCTTGCTGTTTTTGTCTACATTCGGAAATACTATGTCCGTATCGTCGGCAATAATTACACCATTTTTTGAAAGATGGTTTGCCTTTAAAGTTTGGGTTCTTTTCGTAAATATTGAGTATTTCAGTGATTTTTTCAACGAGGTCTGTCTCTGGTTCCTGTATATTATTAATATTAGTGGGAGTCGTTTCAATTCTGTTAACGTATTGTAATTTCAGATTTTCCGTTTCTTCTAGTTTCATCGTGATTTCTGCTTGTTCTAATTTGTCTACTAGTTTTCGAAAATCTAAATCGGGTTCTCGAATTGAAGAAGGATGGGATGCTCTCTTTTTTATTGCTATTTTCCTTAATTGTGGTGTTAAGGTCATCATTAAGATTTCTGTCATCTTTGTGTTTTTATAGTCGTGTGTATTTAATGAATATGCTTTTCGAACTAGTGTTTCGATTCGTACTGCTATTTGCTTGATGGTTTCGTTTGGTAATCTGCGAATTTCATTACATAAAACTCTTTGTTGTTGTTTGTTTCTTTCGGAGTCAAACATTTTTGAAAATTCCTGTGTAAACCTTTTCCAGTTTGATTTTATTTCTAGAGGTAGTACTGAAAACCATTTTTGGGCTGCGCCATCTAAGGTTGTTTGTATTAACGCTGTGCGTCGATGTATCCAGTTTTGATGTAGTGGCGTATTAATTGGTTCAGGTCCAATATTTAAAATCAGGTTTGCTGTTACTGCATTTAAATAATCTTCTACAGAGTATTCAGGGTCTGTTCCTGTGAAAACCATTAAAGGTTTGTTTGATGTTATTGATGATCCACCCATAAGGTATGGATTCATTGTCATTTGTAATGATTCTGCTGCATTTGGCATTTGAGAAAAATTTGAAAGTTGGTTTCTTGTTATTTCATGTTGTTGGAGATAATATGGGAGTGGTATTTCATTTTGCATTTGTGATGGTTGATACGAGTGTGCAGTCATTGGATTTTGTTGTTGAATTGGTTGAAAAGATTGTGTATTAATTAGATTTTGTTGTTGAATTGGTTGTTGATGTTGTGCATCTATTGGTTGTGGAGAAAAATTTCTATGATTTGTACGTGTTTTCTGTATTCCTTGTCTACGATATTCTTGAGTATTTGGTGCAAATATATCTGGTTGTAAGAAATCATCATCTGAGGATAAATAATCCATTTGATAAGATGTCTGTTTTTTATTTTTATTTTGTTGAAAAAATGGGTAATTTTCACTGTGATCCTGTGGAGGATTTGTTTGGAAATTTATTGAATTAGGTTGGGTCATTGGGTTATCCCAATTTCGAGATCTTGTATATTGGTTAAAATTTCTTTGTGGTTGGTTATATGTTTTTGATGGATGTGTATAATTATAATTATGGTCTGCAAAGTTGTTTCTAGTGAATGTTTTGCGTGTTTTTGATGGTATTGTCATGGGTCTGTATGTTTGGTAATCCATATGTGAATATTTAGGAGCAACCGAAGGTTTAACGGTTGATTGTAAGGTTACCTGTGTTTGTGAAGGATTTGTATTTCTTGGTGTTGTTAAATTTGGGCGTATTGGTGAAATACTTTGTTGTGTAGTTGTTGTGTGTACAATTTCTTCATTTATGAAGTGTGATGGTGTCTGGATATCTTGTTGAGTAAGATTCCTAGTTCCATTGAGGTTTTCATTGTGTATAACTGTAGAGTTTAAACTATTATTTTGTGTATCGGCCAAAAATGTATTATAGTTTAATGGTGTTGCATCAATGGTTAATGGTATTACTTTTACATAATCTCTTATGTAAGATATCGTACTTATTGCTTGACTTGAGATTGATTGTGGGAAGCTTATAAATGCGGGATGAGACCATTCGGGGTCCCAAACATAATCTGATTGTTCTGTGATAGCGGTATCATCGTTCGAGTTTTGGGGTCTAAAATTTTTTCTTGCTTGTGCAATTAAATCAATATTGTGTGTGAAATAATCTATTATGAACCATGCCAAAATTTTTTGTAGATCGTGTTTTGTATGTTGTGAAACGTCGTCTTTCGTGAAATTTTCTTTAATGATGTTTAAATAACTAGAGAGTAGTGTGATTTCATGTCGTACTTTCAAATGTTTAGATGTTTCTGTCGGTGAGACATTTGTTATTGGGATTTCGTTTTCTAATATCGAAATATAACTATATATTATTGCGAAAACTTCATTGGTGAATATGGAGTTTGCTCTTTGTGAGTTTTGATATTGGATGCTTTTTATATATTCTGAAAAAACTTTTGAAAATTCTAAATCAAGATCGTCTGTTTGAATTGTATATTTTCTATTATTATGGTTTGGTGAGGTGAATTCTATGGAGTAGATTCCATACTGTTGTGTTATGTTGCATATATCTTTTAAGTAGTGGTCTATGATTTGTCTTTTGATTTTTACATCTGGGAACTCTGTTTTACATGGACTGATTCCGGGTTCAAATAAATTTAATAGTAAATTTTTGCAAAATATATGCTGTCCTCTATCAGTGGTTGCATCTACTATAAAAGGAAAGATTTCATCATCATCTGGACTTTCTTCACCTGGGGTGTGCGTTGAGCTCATTTTTTCGTTCGATGACTGTTAATATGTAATTATTAATGTGTCGAATTGGTTGATTCCAATTGTATAAATGTACTGGTTTGTGTTTATACTGCTTTTTTATTCTTCTTTTTCCTCTTTTTGATGAATTTGAAGTTGTTTCTGAGTCAGAAAAATATAATTGATCGTGAAGTGGGCAATTTTTATCTATTGATTCTTTTAGTTTGTAAAGTTCGTCTAAACTGTTGGTTTCTGATTCTGAAAATGCGTTTCGATTTTTTGAAAATCTTTTTCGTGTTATTTGTCTTTGTTTCGTTATTATTTTTCTTTTTAGTGTTTGTCGTTTTGTTCGAATGTATCCAACTGTTTGTGTATGAGGTGTGATTACAAGGTCGTATTTTTTGTTATCTATTTCACAATTGTGTAAAAGGATTGTTTGTTTATTTCCTAGGTTTTTAAATGACATAAGGTTTAGGATGACGGATGCAAAAGGTTGTTAAATGGTTTCTATTTTCTTAAACTGTTAGTTCTTACGATTTTTTGGTTAGCTTAACCTGGGTCTGTTTGTTCAGGGTTGGAGAGAAAAGTATATCGATTCCGAAGAATGATTTTTTACTTTCTCGTGGCTAGTATAAGTTAAGGTGTTAACTTACTTAATCTTACTTAGGGGTAGTGATTGTGTTCAAGGGTTGGAGAATAGTAAATCGATCCACAAGGTTCAGGTATAATTAGAACGCGAGTAGTTCGTTAGATACTATTTTAAACTTACTAAGTCTAAGATTTATCCTGGGTCTGGTAAGAGGGGGGGTCAAGTGAAGGATGAATAACCGAAGTTCTTCACAGTTTATCCTAATTTGAATGATTAGTTTTGTTTAAAAATTTCTATTAGTCTTAGGTCTTTAGAAAGGGTTGGGTAGTGAATCGACGTTTGAGGTCGTTAGACACTAATTAAGTAGGTGGGGGAGAACAAAGTTGTTCTGTTTGATCCAAGGATAAGCCTTGATGATCAAATTTGAAATTTAATTAAGTAGAAAATGATTTAAGATCCAAGGATAAGCCTTGATGATCTGGTTTTTAAAATTAAGTGAATTTAAGTTTTAATAAAATTTTAAATGTGTGTAAAGGAAAGATTTAGTGTTTTGATGATATTAGTGGGTTTATGATTGCTGTTATGTTTTAGATGATGGAGCTGGAACAACAGGATGATTTATGATTACTAACCATTTATTGTCATGCTACTAATTTTTATTTTTTATTTTTCAATAAATATTTTTCAAACATGTTTTGTATATTACTGCAGAGTTTTAGGAAAACGATCTTAGATCTTTTTATCAATCGTTATTGTATATTAATAATTTTGTTTAGCGCCTGAAATGATTTTGAAGATTAACTTCAAGGTTTTATGTTTGCAAATGAAAATCTAAATTCTTTGCTAGTAGTATTCTAAATATAAAAGTTTGTTCTGGTTTTTGCCTAACTATCATATAGCTATATGGCAAGTTTCTACTTTGTCGTATGTCGTCTCTGGTTCGAGGTCTTCTTCCAATTCCGGGTAGTTCTGTTATGGTTCGGAATATTGGCTCTGATCTATTGAGTCGTAGAGACATTTCGATTAAATTATTGTCGTATAACATTTTTTAAATGTTTTTGTCTAATTTCTAATCTATTTTGGTTAATTCTAAGCTATTAAGGTCTTGTTCGAGACTTATGGTCGCACCAGATGAGTTAGGACCGAGTTGGTTAACTCATAGAGTAATTTCGGATAGGGTACACCGTCTGCTCGTCACGCTATCTTATTTTCGGCCGGATAGATTCGTGCAACTTCTTAGTCTAATACCGATCCTAATCTTACTCTTATACTATCTAGTCTCAGGTTGTTTAACTAGTCTCTGCTAGGCTCAATAGATCTAGGGTATACTGGTTTATTGCGGCTGCTGAAGTGCTCGGGAGAGTCCAACTAATTTCTAAGTTAAATTCAAATCTCTCTGGTGCTGAAATTACAAGTAACTTCAGCACTTACAAATAAGTGGGTTGTTAGTCAGATGGATCATGATTGGTTAATATTAAATACTTTACATTGGTAAAATATCTAAATTATCCAATCATAAAATGTAGTCTAGATCAGGTTCCACAGCGACCGTTTTCATGAATACGAATATTGGGGGTCGTCCTTTCCTGTTTCTGGGTGATCACCATACACATCGGTGACAACTTTTGCAACATTTTTTGATATCCTTTTTATTGTTTAGGGCATTTTTAAATTATTTTCTAAGTATATGCACACAAATATACTTGGGAGAACGTCAAAGGCGTTTAGCCTGTCGAGTGATGTTCTCCCACGTGTATTTGTGATTACTGGAACCGCAGACGTATCCGGTTCTAGTATTGGACCAAACAGTGGAGCTCCGATGGTTTTTTCTCCCATTTTTGTGTCCGCCAATGAGGTTTAAGACCCGTAAACTGTATCCGCGGCCAAAAATGGGTTACTATAATAGTTTCTCTTCGTTGCTTTTACTGCCTTCCCAGAAGGTTCCTTGTTGGCAGCCGGCTAAGCTGGTGTGAACAACAACTCATTAGGCGATTTCACCACTATCGGCCCCAACTCTGATGAAAAAGATGAACTATTATATGGTTTAATCACTCCTTTGATTCTGTAATTTGAGCCGATTCTCTTCTTTTTGAGTCCACTATTTGTGGTCATGACCTCGAACTTGATGAGGAACAAAAATAATTGATTACGGTCCTGCTCCTTTCTCTGGCCATGATACAATAGGAATACCTGCTGGAAGATAATAAATTATGGCTGACAGTCGGTTGTCTTCTCTGCCGCCAAATGCCTTCAAAAAGTATCTGTAATGAAAAACGCTGGCTTTCAACTGGTCCGGTTTTTTGCTGAAGACCTTTTCGGACTCCAAGACGTCCGTTCATTTAGAATCTTATAATCTGAGTTCAACTTGTTTTTCGAGATAAGCGACAGAGCTATATGTTAGCTTCGTTATTTACGAAAAGGGGTCGAATTTGGTCTCTTTTTTTTTCCATAGAGGGTGCTGAGTCAGCCCATTTTTAGCGAATTGAGCCCAATTTTTGGCCCCCGTTTTTCACATTGCGGCTGAATGAGCCCAATTCAAGCAAAAAAAAACCTGACTGGGTTTTTTCCTGAAAAATTGTATACAAAGGTTTCGACCCGGGATACTGACGCCGGTTGATCATACTTTTTAGGATTGGAACTAATCTAGCATTTCAACGATCGAGTGACAAGAACAACTTCCTCTGTGCATCTTGAAGAAGGCTAACGTGATGCCGAAATTCAGATTACTGCTGTTAATTATTCTGCCCCGTTCTTCAGACGTTGAGCTCAAATGCTCCAACACTTTTAAGCCATTTAACCTAAACTGGCGATATGCTCTTTTTTGTTCAATAGCCAAGAAAAAAGTTAGTATGATATCCCTTAAACACTGCCCTAGACGGTTCATTTTGTAACTCCTTTGCAAGTGCCCATCGTCACACATTACGTCAGGTATACGATTCTGAAGATATTTTTCGTGTAGTTTGGGCGCTTCAGTTCCTTTAAACAAGTCGGAAGTTTTTTGCTATCTTTCATAAATCTTCAAAAATCTTTAAGATCTTGGCAAGTTTTTCAAAATGATTGGACCTGGATCAGTATTAACCACCGCAGACGCCGAGAACTCGAACTGAAAGCAATAACATTTTTCAAGACCACAAAAAATTCCGCGTGAGGATTTCGGTCAAATTGCAGTTCGATATTTGAAACTTTAGTTATGTTATGATGCGTTCTTTGATTTCGAATAAAGTAGAGCTTTGATAGCTGAAGTTAGGGTCTAAGATAGTGGTGCTTAACTTTTTGATTTTAGTATCAGCAAGGAATGCTTTACCAAACCTGATCACGATGATATTTCACTCAGCAGAAAATGAGCATTGATTGGTTCGTTTGAAATTTGGAGCGCTCTGAAGTCCTGTAAGACCAACAAAACTTTTTTGCTCGCCATTTTGCTTAGCATGCTTGAGGGATATTTGCCTATGATTTATCTTCTGCCTATTATTGTCTTAAAAAGGAACTGCGAGGTCCAGTTGAATTTATTAGAGAATCGGAAAAAACCTGGCAACTAAAATAAGGCTCAAATTAGTTCTTTGGTAAGCTGAGGAGCTATTTACGCCGCCAAAAAACAGCAGTTAACAGAAGTGAAAGCGTTAATTGTTCCGGCGAAAGACAATGGTCAGAGTTTTATCAATATTTTTGCGCTAATGATCGAATTCAGTCAACAAAAAACTGTTCCAGCAAATATTTCGATAAAAAATGTTGCTCTAATCCATGCACAAGATTTTCATTAGCAAATTTTTGCAAATTTTGTCCAACTTGCTGGTATCATCTCCCAATTACTTTCAATGCAATGTGTCGTCTAAACAAATTTGACCGTTTCTCGACGCCGGACCAAATAATTTTTTCGATGTTATTGTTTGCCACTTTTCGGCAGCATGAAGAGTAATGCAAGCGCATCATTTCATCAATAAACTGATTTGAGATCTCGCGAAATGCCGTTTTTAAAGTAATTTTGTTTCAACAGTGCTCTAGTGCTAATTTACGGCTTTCTTATGGAATTGGCAATTTTTTGTAGATACCCAAAGGAGGCGATTGTTAAGTTGATGCTAAATCTTTTGTTCTCGAAACCCAACTTCTCAAAATTTCATCTCATCTTGCTCGTAAAACTGTAAAGTGCTTCCAATCCAGTGCTTGCAAAATTCACAATTAAAATCTATACATTGTTTTCCTTTTTGTTTTTGTTTTGTCGGATCAATGATCCTAACAGTTTTAGTCAGTTTCAGAATTCGATTGGGAGTTTTACCTTGAAATGCATGCGGTATAGTACAACTAATGACTAGTACGCAGCTGGGTATTGAATAAGCAAAACGATAAGTAGAAGAGTACACAAATGGTCGAGCCCAAAACAAGTTCGAATATCTAAGAATTAGTTCCTCGTATGGCTTCGAAAACCCTAGTGAAGTGAGGTTAGCGTAACATCCACCCAAATGAAAACTAAGGAAGCTAATCTTACAAAACTTATCGGACGGGTACTAGAGATTAATTGCATGCAGAATCCCTGAACCCCCTGTCACAAGTTCGAACGAACCCTCGAAACGTATAAAACCCTGCTAAAACTCCCGATCATAGGGTAATAGGTTGTATGTCTAGTTAAGCGAAGCTTGAGCTTAGAAAACCAGACCCCCTGAAGCTCTACTTACGGTGTCATGCCTAAAGCAGTTAGTACCCACTCCGACTTCCAGAATTCGTTTCTCGGTCCCAGTGAACAAAGGGGGCCGAAATTTTAGACTGGATGGGCTGTGACCCGCAACATCATTTATTTTAATTTGCGCTTAATCCGACGGCTGGACCGGAACTTATTAGCACTTGGTATAGACAACCGTTAGGCTGGAATTAGACCAAAATAATGAGCCAGGGCATATTAGTTTTATGGTGGCAATGGATACTGAAAACCAGCTCGGAAAAAATGGGATAACTTCAGAAACACAAATGGGATCTGGATGATAAGATGAAACTCGACAAGTAGGACCGCAACGGGATTCTTACTCTGAATTTAGACGATTGACAACGATTGACCTCGAAATGACCTTGAATTACCTTTAGGCGTTTAGAAGCGATATTGCATAGCATAGAAAATGTTGAGTTAAACAACGGAAAGTGTCCAGTTCCATAGCCCAGACCAGAAAGGAGTCAATCACATTACATAAAGTTGGGCGAAAATTTGTCCAAAAGAGAAAACAACCAAAAAGTGAAGGGATATAACTGCAAAGTCATTTTGTTAAAGTAGTGAATTGAGTAACGGTGGACTAGGCAAAAATTGGGTTGAACTGGGCTACGAAGCTAAGATTTCAATAGAAAATCAATTAGATCCAAAAAAAATTCCAGAGGATATGCACAGGAACAAGAGTGCAATACAAGAACCAATGCTTAAATTATATGTGAGATTATTATGATTATTTAAGATTTTTATATCTCTTTAAGATTTATATAAGATATTTTCATATTTACTTAGTTCCACAGAAATGGTATTTTGGTGCAATGAGACCTCCAATAATAATTTAAAAAATCTCCTCGGGTAGCTAGATGATCGGGATTGACAAAGATTAAGAGCGGTAACTTTTAAAACCTTTAAGTGCTGTAGTTACATTTAAAAAAGACCTTCCCATAGCCTCAGAAGAGCTGAAAAATAACAAGATGCTTAAAAGAAATCTTTGCAAAGTTGTTTCAGTAAGAATAGCTCGGTGAAATTGGACTTGATGATAGCTCAACTTTGTTGGAGATAGCTATAAAGAAACTGGCAACTACTATCATCAGGGCAAAATTCTGGTTAGCACTTTGTTCAAGGGTGCTAAAAAAATGTAAATGCTTGGAAGGGCGACCACAACTATAAGTTTAACTAAAACTCAAATAAAAAACCATAGCGAAAAAATTACGGTAGCCTATCCTTAGAAGAAACACTTACAGCAGAGGTAATATATAGTTGGTTTCCAAAGTTAGTTAGAGATGAATTCAACACTTGTGAGGCTTTTGTTTCCCTCAAGTAAAGATCAGTACGTTAGGTAAGGGATTTCTCAACAGTGAGAAATTGTTGATTGAGAATAAGTCAAGGTTAACGTGAATTTGAATTGAAAGTTAGCAAATGTGATGATTGATCGTGGACACTTTCCTTTTGAAAAGATTAACCTCTCAGAGCCCTCTGTTTTCAAACATTTATAATCAAAACATGATTACCACTAAAAGTTCATGCGATCGTGATTACGAGCAATGCAGCCACAAGAGCAGTGACAAAAGGGGGCAAGCAACATAGTACAGTAACTTTTTCGGGATTGTTGACATTAGTGATTACTGGTCGACCCGCAATAAACAAGGGACCACTTTGCGGTGTCGTTAGGAAAAAGAGAGAAAGAGAGAAACAACCGAGAGACGCAGCCTCATAAATAAGTAAAGCAGAAAGTTTGCAGAACGAGCGTACGCATACTTGACTTTTGTTTTTTGTTTTTCAAAAGCAGCTCAAAAAAGCCGTTCTAAGGCATTATTTCAAAAACTTTGATCTAAAAACTGCATATTTCCATCAAACACTCGCTCTCAAAGTTACTATACGGAATTTTTCAAGATCAATCTTTGAAGTTATCATGAAATGTTGAAATCATGTTAGCCTTTTGCACAGATCAAAATTCTATACACCTCAATGAAAGTCAATTTGAAGCAGGATTTTTTTAATATCACTTTGTTAAGAGAAAAAAAACTATTGTATCGGAAAAACCATCAGTTTTTGAAATGCTCATCTAGCGTAAGCAAACCCAACCTGTTTTTTAGGGGAAAATCTATTTCAACATTTAAACTATTCCTTCGTTTTTTGATTTTTCGAATCAAGTGAATACAAAAAAAATCAAAGTAGTGCAGAAAACAGCCTGATAATGGAACACAAAACGGTTCTCAGTTTTATTTTACCAATTCACTGTCACTTTTAACAACAAAAAAGAAAAAAGTGTGGTTGAACGGATTCAATATATGTTTTATTCCAGTATTCAAGATAACTGTATTTCTGACCTTTGAAGCTCTCAACGCTTTCATAGCTCCATGATATTCATCACAGTGCAACTTCACTCACTGCTTCAAGCTTTACAAAATAGTTTTGCGGTGAAGCCTATTTCGCAAAATGTGAAACCGACGTTACAACAGTCTTTGTTGTCCTTTTTTAGGACAACAATACTCAGTTTCTAATGGCAGGTATCTATCTCAATAGACTAACTTTTTATAAAATATGGATGACAGCATATAAGTTTCCAATGCTGAGCATTAAAAAATCTCGAATAAAGTTTTGAACCTACACACCCAAAAAGGCCAATAAACTAATTTGAGATCTCGCGAAATGCCGTTTTTAAAGTAATTTTGTTTCAACTGGTTGAATCAACAACAGCATTTTCATCCAACATCACGCAATGAAACGAGTTGCAAGAGTTTTACAATGAAATCTTGCTCTATCTTAAGAAATTTGCGATCTCCCGGTCAGTTTTTGAAACTGGCGTTGTTGCAATTGTTTGCAAAACCTTTCCGCCTTATCTAATTTTTTTATATCAGTGTTTTTCTTTTCACGACAATAAATTTTCTCACCTCTCTGTTTTTTTTGAACTAATGGCTTTTCAACGAGTGCTGCTTTCGACGAAAAAAAATGACAAAAAAATAGAAGGATTGGATAATTCTCTTTTCTTCAACTTGAACAGTTATCGAAATTTTGATCATTCATATTTCAGCCAATTCTAATTGTAAAAACAGTGCTCTAGTGCTAATTTACAGCTTTTTTTTTGAAGTGGCAATTTTTTGTAGATACACAAAGGAGGCGATTGTTAACTTGATGCTTAATTTTTTGTTCTCGAAACCCAACTTCTCAAAATTTCATCTCATTTTGCTCGTAAAACTGTAAAGTGCTTCCAATCCAGTGCTTGCAAAATTCACAATTAAAATCTATACATTGTTTTCTTTTTTGTTTTTGTTTTGTCGGATCAATGATCCTAACAGTTTTAGTCAGTTTCAGAACTCGATTGGGAGTTTTACCTTGAAATGCATGCGGTATAGTACAACTAATGACTAGTACGCAGCTGGGTATTGAATAAGCAAAACGATAAGTAGAAGAGTACACAAATGGTCGAGCCCAAAACAAGTTCGAACATCTAAGAATTAGTTCCTCGTATGGCTTCGAAAACCCTAGTGAAGTGAGGTTAGCGTAACATCCACCCAAATGAAAACTAAGGAAGCTAACCTTACAAAACTTATCGGACGGGTACTAGAGATGAATTGCATGCCGAATCCCTGACCACCCTGGCACAAGTTCGAACGAACCCTCGAAACGTATAAAACCCTGCTAGAACTCCCGATCATAGGGTAATAGGTTGTATGCCTAGTTAAGCGAAGCTTGAGCTTAGAAAACCAGACCCTCTGAAGCTCTACTTACGGTGTCATGCCTAAAGCATGACACTTACGGTGTCATGCCTGAAAACGAGCCCGGAAAAAATGAGATAACTTCAGAAACACAAATGGGATCTGGATGATAAGATGAAACTCGACAAGTAGGACCGCAACGGGATTCTTACTCTGAATTTAGATGATTGACAACGATTGACCTCGAAATGACCTTGAATTATTACCCGCAACATCATTTATTTTAGTTTGCGCCTAATCCGACGGCTGGACCGGAACTTATTAGCACTTGGTATAGACAACCGTTAGGCTGGAATTAGACCAAAATAATGAGCCAGGTTACATTAGTTTTATGGTGGCAATGGATACTGAAAACGAGCCCGGAAAAAATTAGATAACTTCAGAAACACAAATGGGATCTGGATGATAAGATGAAACTCGACAAGTAGGACCGCAACGGGATTCTTACTCTGAATTTAGATGATTGACAACGATTGACCTCGAAATGACCTTGAATTACCTTTAGGCGTTTAGAAG
The DNA here is from genome assembly GCF_963678635.1 of Symsagittifera roscoffensis. Classification (NCBI taxonomy): domain Eukaryota; kingdom Metazoa; phylum Xenacoelomorpha; order Acoela; family Convolutidae; genus Symsagittifera; species Symsagittifera roscoffensis. The sequence continues at coordinate 5,045,913 of NC_087065.1, read as the reverse complement.
CGATATTGCATAGCATAGAAAATGTTGAGTTAAACAACGGAAAGTGTCCAGTTCCATAGCCCAGACCAGAAAGGAGTCAATCACCTTACATAAAATTGGGCGAAAATTCGTCCAAAAGAGAAAACAACCAAAAAGTGAAAGGATATAACTGCAAAGTCATTTTGTTAAATTAGTGAATTGAGTAACGGTGGACTAGGCAAACCTTGGGTTGAACTGGGCTACGATAGCTAAGGTTTCAATAGAAAATCAATTAGATCCAAAAAAAATTCCAGAGGATCTGCGCAGGAACAAGAGTGCAATACAAGAACCAATGCTTAAATTATGTGTGATTGGATAGGATATTTTCATATTTACTTAGTTCCACAGAAATGATATTTTGGTGCAATGAGGTCTCCAATAATAAAAAAAAATCTCCTCAGGTAGCTAGATGATCGGGATTGACAAAGATTAAGAGCGGTAACTTTTAAAAGCTTTAAGTGCTGTAGTTATATTTAAAAAAGACCTTCCCATAGCCTCAGAAGAGCTGAAAGTTAACAAGATGCTTAAAAGAAATCTTTGCAAAGTTGTTTTAGTAAGAATAGCTCGGTAAAAGGTGAAATTGGACTTCATGATAGCACAACTTCGTTGGAGATAGCTATAAAGAAACTGGCAACTACTAACATCAGGGCAAAACTCTGGTTAGTTCCTTGTTCAAGGGTGCTAAAAAATGTAAATGCTTGCAAGGGCGACGATAACTATAAACTTAACTAAAACTCAAATTGAAAACCATAGCGAAAAGATTACGGGTAGCCTATCCTTAGAAGAAACACTTACAGCAGAGGTAATATATAGTTGGTTTCCAAAGTTAGTTAGAGATGAATTCAACATTTGTGAAGTTTTTGTTTCCCTCAAGTAAAGATCAGTACGTTAGGTAAGGGTTTTCTCAACAGTGAGAAATTGTTGATTGAGAATAAGTCAGTGTTAACGTGAATTTGAATTTAACGTGAATTTAACGTGAATTTGAAAAGATTAACCTCTCAGAGACCTCTGTTTTTAAACATTTATAATCAAAACATGATTACCACTAAAAATTCATGCGATTGCGATTACGAGCAATGCAGCCACAAGAGCAGTGACAAAAGGGGGCAAGCATCATAGTACAGTAACATTTTCGGGATTGTTGACATTAGTGAATACTGGTCGACCCGCAATAAACAAGGGACCACTTTGCGGTGTCGTTAAGAAAAAGAGAGAAAGAGAGAAACAACCGAGAGACGCAACCTCATAAATAAGTAAAGCAGAATGTTTGCAGAACGAGCGTACGCCTATTGTTTTTTGTTTTTTGTTTTTCAAAAGCAGCTCAAAAAAGCCGTTCTAAGTCATTATTTCAAAAACTTTGATCTAAAAACTGCATATTTCCATCGAACGCTCGCTCTCAAAAATACTATATGGAATTTTTTAAGATCAATCTTTGAAGTTATCATGAAATGTTGAAATCATGTTAGCCTTTTGCACAGATCAAAATTCTATACACCTCAATGCAAGTCAATTTGAAGCAGGAACTTTTTAATATCACTTTGCTAAGAGAAAAAAAAAACTATTGTATCGGAAAAACCATCAGTTGTTGAAATGCTCATCTAGCGTAAGCAAACCCAACCTGTTTTTTAGGGGAAAATCTATTTCAACATTTAAACTATTCCTTCGTTTTTTGATTTTTCGAATCAAGTGAATACAAAAAAATCAAAGTAGTGTAGAAAATAGCCTGATAATGGAACACAAAGCGGTTCTCAGTTTTTTTTACCAATTCACTGTCACTTTTAACAAAAAAAAAGAAAAAATTGTGGTTGAACGGATTAAATATATTTTTTGTTCCATTATTCAAGATAATTGTATTTCTGACCTTTGAAGCTCTCAAAGCTTTCACAGCTCCATGATATTCATCACAGTGCAACTTCACTCACTGCTTCAAGCTTTAAAAAATAGCTTTGCGGTGAAGCCAATTTTGCAAAATGTGAAACCGACGTTACAACAGCCTTTGTCTTTTTTTAGGACAACAATGCTCAGTTTCTAATGGCTGGTATCTATCTCAATATACTAACTTTTTATAAAATATGGATGACAGCAAATAAGTTTTCAACACTGAGCATTAAAAAATCTCGAACAAAGTTTTGAACCTACACACCCAAAAAGGCCAAATACATGCAGAAAAAGCTATAAAAAATATATAGGCAAGCAAACAATTCGAGAAAATGATGGCTTTCTTGACTACTAAAAGTTTCTGGATATTCACTAGTTACTTTAAGCGGTTCAAAATTGGTACAGTTCTACAAAAACAAATTTGTAAAAAATTTCATTGGTTTTATTGCGCTGAAAATATTTGGGAGAGAAAATACATTTGAAAAGTTTATTGAAGTTTTCGATTCATTGGAAAATAAATCAACTATAACGAACAAAATAAAAACTCCCTAACTTGTTTCTAAAATAATTGCCTTGTACTGATTGAAAAAAATTCTGCTGAGCCAAAAACCTGTTCTATAAAATTCATAGGTTTTTAATCAAGCATTGCTTCAATTTTGAGCTTGAACTAGTTGCAAAAAAGTTTTGAAAGTATTTTTGGTTGTTAAGTTGCATGTCATTCTGAAGCCTGTTTAATTTTATTTTGAAGCATATCAAATGGAACATATTCACTTTTGGAAAAGTGAAATGGAAAATTTGATTGTTCACTTTTGAACTCAAATGATTGTTGTGAATTGTGCGAGGTCAGAATTTTTACCAAAAAAAAAATATTTTGATTTTATAAACTTTTTGAAGCAAAGGAGGCACTTAGCACAGTGGTAAGGCGTTCACTTTGAAATCGTCAGATCGTGTATTCGATCCCATGCCATGGCAATGATAGTGTGTGAGGACAAGCTCTCACAACCTGACCAAATTTGGCTACAATAGTGGTACCACGTAAAAGTTCTCGACGCAAAAAAAAACGGCCTTGTGTAGCAAAAAACAGCTTCGCTCAGCAAAATAACACTTTCTGGAATGTGGGGAGATAATACAAATGGACTATCCTCGACAGGACTGTTAAGGCCTACTGATAGCTCCTCTGCGATTCGCAGGAACTAAAATTATTATTATTGTTTTTTATCTTAATTTTTGGTTGAGAAATTTTTTAATTTTTCAAAAGAACATTAGGTGAGTTCTTGTTCTTTTTTGCTATCTTGATTTTTGGCGATTTGACTAGAAAAGTTCTAAGAGTGTAATGCTGAGCAGGCTCGGTTTGAAGGATTTTCAGTCTCATACAACCGCATTTTTTCAGGTTTCCGTGAATAATTTTTGCTCTAAAAGTGAACTTGCTCTAATTTTTCAGGTTGGACTTTGATTTGATTAAGTATTCAAATAAAAAAACATGTTATTTTTCAACCTGCGTAACATGCGTGGCAAAATGAGTCGTATAGATACCCTTTTTAACTTGCTTGACTGTTTCGCATTCTAATCAGTAACCTGAATCAATTGATGGCGTCGTTTGAAGAAAAAAATTTCAGTAAATCTTCAAGTATGATTATGAATATAACGTTCCTTTTGAAGTTTCGGCAATTAACTCTAATGCTTGTATTTTTTTAGCATCAATTAAGATGAATTGCTTTTTTATGTTATTTTCTACAATTTTTATCGACCAAAAAAGTTAAAAATAAAAAACAGGTTAAAAATTAACAGTTCAAAAACAAACAAAAACGTTGGAAAGGCCATGTAATGGTTGATTTTTTTCGTAGGAAACAAGCCAATAGGAAGCAGCCCAAATTTACTTAAGCGGGTTATGATGTCTACTGAATACATTATAATTAATTGATTAAGCGCGTTGGTAATTGCCTGCATTAGTGTGGACGCGGGTTTGCAAAAAAGACATTCGAGACAAAATTCAAAAAGTTGGATTTTTTTCTTGATTTATTACAGGTCAACACTTTTTTAAATTGTTTTTCCTTAAAATATTCAATTAGCTATATTCTTTTAATCGTTTCTGTTAAAATGTTTTGTTACAATCCTAAATAAGACACCAATACTCACTCCTAACTCTTTGTTTAATTTTAAATTTAATTTTGACTTGCTAGTATTTATTCGAAACAAAATTTTTTACGGAAAAATATTCTAGGAAAGGTCAGCCCTTTTAAAGGAACGTTTTTTAAAGGAAAGGTCAGCCCTTTTCTTTATTCCAAATTTGGCTTTTGGCGATTCGACTAACGAAGATTCAAGAGCGTGCTGTTAAGCTGCCTCGGTTGTCGGATGATGGCTTTGCATATTCGAGCTTTTTTTGCATAGTTTTGATATAAAATTTAGCGTGAACAGATTTTTTTAGTTTGAATTTAATCTGATAAAAATTTCAAATTTCAAAAATTAGCAGTAACCTGCTTGAGGCGTCGTTTGAAGAAATTGAAATTTAGGTAAAACAGAGAGTATCAATACCCATACGATCGTCAAGGCTAGGAATTCGATAACTCATTTCATGGCTCGTTTTATGCCATGGCTCATAATTTTCAATTTAATTTTGAGCTGACACTAAAACAATTTAAAATTGTTCTGAATTTTCCTTCAAGTCTGAATTTTTTCTTCGTTCAATTAAATTACCAGGTGGAATTTTAATGAAAAATTTCGAAAGTCAGTATCACAATTTACAATGTTACTCTCACTTCTGCAGATTGTGGTATCTACAGAATAGAACACGACTCATTCACGTAAGTGGATTGGTAACCGCGGGGCATGAGCTGGGACGCGAGGTTCGAGACGAAAACAATTTGAAGAAAAAAAATCAATAATTGAGTTTTTCCTCTGCTAGTTACATTTTATTTCATATTTTTATTAGGTTTTTATTTCAATTAGGGTAGGAGCTAGATTATTTATGACTGTTAGACTCCTAATTAGGGTTACTATAATCAAATTTTTTTCAAAAAAAAATCAAAATTAATTCTTACTCCTACCGCACCCCCGTTTAATAGCCACCACTCACCTCCCTCACATCACTACCCCACAAACCCCCCCCCCCCCCCCACAAACGACCCGCATTCATATCTGCACTCACAAAATGAAAGTTACTTTAGGACCCCTAAAATGTGATTGCTCAAATAACGTCATCGCCTACCTGCCATTTTACCATATGCAAACGCTTTCTTTAAACTAAAATCTTTGCAGTTGCATTTCAAACATTGAATACAAGCGCCCTGGTATGACCTTGTTATACTGTGTTTTTAACTCAATGAACCATTTGTTAACTAAGGCATATTTTGATTGAAGTAAGGACTGTGTAATTTGAGTTGGAATTTGCCCGTTCAAGTTTTTAAAACCAACAAAACGCAAAGTTATCTTATCATTAAATTTGTCTAGTAGGCAAGCTAAAACAATCAGATTGTGCAAGATTTGCAAACTTTCCGGCAAATAAAAGTAGAAAATATTGGTTCTGAAACATTTGAACCATTCAGCAAGCGGCCCAATCTGATTTCAGTCAATCGAAATTTCATCTCAACTAATTTGATTTCTTCTTGACTTTCTAGATTTTGTGAGACTTTGTAGCTTTTGGAACCGTTCGAAAAATAATGTCTGGACTAAAGTCGATTAAAAAGCCAGCAGTTAAGCGTACCCAATTGTTCATCAATAATGAATGGGTAAATGCTGTCGGGGGGAAGACCTTTGAAAGCATAAACCCAGCTACTGAAGATGTCATCTGCTCCGTAAGTTTCAAATTTCAAGTTTTTGTTTTTAAAAAAACTATTTTAACGACGTCATGCTTTTATGAAGTTTTGCCGCGTTCTGATTGGCTAACTTAATTTTCTTGGATTCGATCCTTCTTGGATGAGGGTTCTTATTACTGGATCATGTTTTTTTTTCTTGAACCCTGTTATTTATTGCCCCCTTCTGAAGCCTAGGGAAGACACTCCATTGATTTCCACTCGTTTTGTTTGTATGATTATCACCGCTATAGAAACTACTTCAACGGATAAACTCAATAAATTTTTGTAAATATTTTAAATATTTTTTAATTACATTTATGTAATAATTTTCTTTTCGGCATTTTGCTATCGCGGTGGGGGGATTGCTAACATGGTCTGTTTTTCTTCTTCAGGTACAAGAGGGTGGGAAAGCGGACGTGGACTTGGCAGTGTCCGCTGCCCGACTGGCCATGAAGAGGAACTCCCCCTGGAGGACTATGGCCCCCGCAGAGAGGGGTCTCCTGCTCATGAAGATGGCCGACATCATCGAAAGAGACATAGAGTACATCGCGTCTCTTGAGGTGCGGGTGCTAATTGTACCGTACAAAAAAGTAGAAAATATAGGCTCTTCTAACAGGACCCCCACCCTTCTCTGTTCTCGAGACCGCTGACTTTCCTATTCAATGAATACGGCGAAAAATGAAATAAGTTTAAGTAAGGCCAAAGTTAATTGGCCTAATTGAAAACATCAGACTAAGAAGCTTCGGAAAATCGAACATATTTTTAGTTTCATAATCTAATAAAAAACCTGCCCAAAAATAAAGACAACTATTTAGTACTAAAAAGAAATAGTGTTCAATTGGCCCGGGAAGATCCAGCCACGCATGGGAAGCTTCAAAAAACGTTTTACAGAAAACTGAATATTAAAAAAAACAATTTATGGACTAAATGCAGGTAGTTGACAATGGGAAGCCGTTCACGAGTGCAGTGGGGGATATTCGGGCGGGCATTAAATGTCTCACGTACTACGGGGGCTACTGTGACAAGATAGAGGGCAAAACACTCGCCATGGAAAACGGAAAAATGGGATACACCAGGTCAGTAGGAAAGTTTTTAAGTGGGTTAGGTCTCTGCCTCTTGATCGATAGGTTGCTGATTCGAGGCCACTATGGTCCTTGCTCGTTTCAAGATCACCCGGTCAAGGAAAATCATAAAAAGCAATGAGATATTATTTACGTCTGCAATCTCGTTCGGCAAGCGGAAAACTATTAAATACAGATTTGTTAATGATTGATTTAGTTTAATAACTGCAACATATCATTCCAATGGAATCACTGGAATAAACCAACCTTGTTTTCACAAAATACTTTTGCATATTTGCATTTTTTGCGTCTTTTCCAAATACATTTGAAGACAATGAAAATTCTTATTTTTATTTGATACTCAGATGTACAGAATAGGATGCTAATAAAATTAATATTCAAGTGGTTAAAACACCGTGAAAAGTTTTTCAATTAAGACTATCAATGGTATAGCTAAAATTTGCGGACGACTAGAATAACTATTATCTAAAAAATGGTTTTCTTTTCTTGCAGGTACGAGCCAGTTGGAGTTGTGGGTGCGATCACCCCCTGGAACTTCCCCTTCATGCTTTCCTGTTTCAAACTGGCACATGTGTTAGGGGCAGGCAACTCCATCGTGCTCAAACCCCCAGAACAGACCCCCCTCACTTCCCTGCTGCTGGGGGATATTGCTATCGAGGCGGGAATACCTGCAGGTAATTTTTTAAAATATTTTTCACGAATTTCGACTTATCTTTAGTTGTTCGCAATTCCGTACGATGAGAGTGAGCCGCCAGGTTAACTTCTGGAACCATTTTTGAAGTCATTTCTTTTGATGGGATCCCAAAAACAGCAAATAGATACAGTTTCATAAGCTATCGTACTTGGCTTATTCGCAATTGGTAAGAAGGTATGGGGTTCGATACGAAATGCCCCCCCCCCTCTTTTGTAAAAGGGGATGTTCGCTACTAAGTAAAAAATTCGCATATACTTAACCGTTGAGTTAATATTAATTGTGGTTTCTGCGATTCGCAGAGGATCTATGAAAGGCTCTCTAGCCTGACTAAGCATAGTCCGTTTCTCTTGTTTCCTCAAACTCCAGACTGAGTTATGTTTGTTGATCCAAGCTCTTTTTTTTGCAACTCAAGGCCGTTTTTTTGCCTCTAGAGCTTTCACGTGGCACCACTATTGCAGCCGTAATTGCTCGAGCTGTGGTAGACCTGAAGCTAGAGGTCAAGTGAGAGCTCGTCCTCACACACTATCATTGCCATGGCATGGGATCGATTACACGATCTGACGATCTCAAAGTGAACGCCATATCACTATGCTAAGTGCCTCTCAAATTTGTTGCCTCTCAGAGTTATTGCATTGGATGGGTGATAATCTTTACTAAGTATCAAAGCGGGAGTTGCAAATTGTTAAAGTGATCCGGGTTGCTTTAGTTCAAATTTTAAAAATCACTAGGCTTTCTGCTGTTTTGATTTTCAGAGTACATATCTATAATCGGTGGTATATAAACAAGCTGAAGTTTAAACCGAAAATAGGTAACTGTTTTGTGACTAGCTATTTAAGATTTATGTAACAGTTACGCGAGTCCTCCAAGTTTCGTTCAAAGAATGTTTCAGCTGGTTTATATATTTTATATATAGCATCAAAAGCTTCGGATGATTTATGCACCATTGTTTTTTTTGACTGGCTTTTGGTTTGGCTTTTTTTTTCTACACTATCCGGGCCGAGTTGCTCACTTTATCTTTCGATTTTTCTCGACCAAAAAACAATAGCAGAAACAGGGATTTGGGTCGAGCACAAAGTCAAAACATACCACGAGCACGGTTGAAACATATCAACATTTGGTCAAGCACGGTCGAAACAAACTAATTTTCCGCGGTAACTTGGAGTGAAAAACAAAAATCTCTCAAATATGAACTTGTATTCCTTCAAACATGAACTTAATCTCGACAAAGCAGCATTTAAGTTGTAAATAACCCACCTGTACAGGAGTTTCATGGATATTAATCACATGTTTTCGATTTTCAAAATTCTAAAGAAGTCAAATCTAATTGATTATAATCGACTAAAAATGGATGATTATTTAATTTTTTTCAAAAAAAAGCCATTTTAATCGATGATAAATAATTATGATGAATTAGAATCAATTACAAAGGGTTATAATCAGTTTTTTGTAAACTATTCTGAAAATTACAAGTAATTTTCAGTTGTTCTTAACAGTTGTTCTTGTCTTAATAGACGTTACATCAGAAAAATGGAGATTCTCGTGAAGTTTTTCAGTTTCCCGTCTTTTTTTGCTGGTGTTAATTTATCTCCGGTGCACGTAATAAATTCAATTTGATAAAAAAGCATCCTGGGCTGTTACCAGAAAAGCAAAATGAAGGTCGAAACATACCCGAATTTGGTCGAGATGGTCAAAACATATCTCGCTTACGTCGAGTACAACGAGCTGGGTCGAGTACGTCGAGCACATTGTTTTCGGTTGAGCATATCTTGCATAGGCCGAGCACCGTTGAGCAATTCTTTTCGGTCGAGCACGCTCGAAACATTTCCACATTCGGTCGAGACGGTCGAAACAAACAGTGGGCAACTCGACCCAGATCTTGTTACCCGCTTTACGTATCTTTGAAGCTTCTTTTTCGCTTTTTAGGGTAATTACACAATGATGAACCTCAATTTTCAGTTTCAAATTCGAGATTTGTTTTTTCTTAAGACATAAATCATTACATTCTAGGCAAGTTAATTACTAAACCATAGATAAATTGCCTTTTAGACTTGGTCCTTACAATTTACTGAATTACGAGGCAAAACTGTGCACTGGATGGTGCACAATTTGGCAAGTGTAGGTCAATGGAACTCAGAGAACAGTCTATAAACAATTGGGATCAAGATTCTAGCATTTTTCACGGATTTTTTTTCCGATTTTGATGCAAGTTAAAGTGTTTCGAAATTAAGGTAAGATATACCTCATTTGGTTAAGTGGTGAACTTCCCGCAACCCAAAATTTTGCAATAACTGATACTACTGAGGTAAAGTGATGCTAGAGTCAATTCAAATGTCGACAGAAGAGTCAATAAGAGTAAAATTATCTCATGTTGTGATTTTTTTTTCATGGTAAAAAAATTTACTATCTGGCACAATCATTTTAGCATCGCGCACAAAGAGAAGTAGTCAAAAAGTAAAGAAACACAATATCAGAAGCGAGATAAGAACAAGAAATGCCGGTTAATTTTTCCAATTTTTTGTAGTTTTTTCTAGAAGATGTAATAAAAAATCTAATATAAACTAAAATTATAATATTATTGCCCATATTATAATCTAATATAAACTAGACAGTAATTATAATATGGGCAAACTGTGCAACGGTTTTTGTAGACAAATGATAGAAAAACAAAAAATAATAGAACAAAATTCAAACCATTTTTCAAAAATTTTTTGGTGAAAGTTTTTGATTTTATAAAAAGAATTGATTCCCAAATTGGCGCTAAAAACTCAAAAACCTAACTTTATTGGCTAAAAAATAAGTTTTCAGGGTTTTAATTAAGCATGAACAAGCTACTTTAAGCCTGCACAATCACTTTATTTGCTCGAAATTATACCAAAAATTAAAAGTTTCAATCCGGTTTTTTTTTTCAACTCAAAATTTTTTGAAAATTGCCTAATATAGTTGTAGTTCGAATAACGACTGAAATGTTTTTAATTTGATATATCATTCATCCCATTCCGATAATTGATTTTTGCTTCGAAACACAAAAAAACTAAAACACACCCGACACAAAATTCCTCCGCAATTTCAAAGTCGGAACAAAAGAAAGAGGTTTATGTATGTGTAAGTTTGTGACCAAACTCCTCCTAAGATAATAATCCTCCGACCGTAAAGTTTCATTTGTGCTTCGAGCATTTCTCAAAGTTGTTTCAATTACGACTGAAAGTGCTTTAGTATGATATATCACTAGACCCATTCCGCTGATTATTTGGGGAACCTGATTTTGCGTGGAAAACAAAAAAAAGACCAAAATTTACCCAAATTCTTGTTTCTTCCTCTTTTATCAAATGGTCGGATCAAAAACAAGTGTAGGCAAAACTATTTTTAACTATGGCCACTTTTTTTTTACTCGCAAAGCATTCGTTTTTTTATTTTGAAAACTGATGCATTTAGCCAGAATGGCATGTAAAATTTCACTGAAAAATGAAAATAAGCGGGGAAATTAGAAAAAGGAAAACTTTTTATCGGAAAGTGAAACTGAAATATTTGGGCTCTTTCCTACTTTTTCTCATTTTGTTGTTCCGACTTTCAAAGAAAGTGCAGAAAAGTTATGCATGAGGTAGAATTTTTTTTTTTTCAGTTCCTTTTTGACTTTTTAACTAAACGTTTTTGACGGATTTTTAAAATAATATCTGTGAAATATTGTTCTTTTGAGCTCAAATTCAAATAGTTTTTTGGAAGTCGATGAGTTACATAGTTCTTACATTAGTCGTGATGATTTTCTTTTCGTTTTTATTTTCAGAATAAGGTTTTGCATTTTCGCGGTTTGAGTTTGGATTTTTTTAAGCTTAGTTGATTTCCACTGTTAAAAAGAAAGCAAACTCTACTATCGAACAGCAAAAGTGTAAAACTCACGAAAAACTTTATTGACTTCTAGCTTCAAAAGTGGCATTTAATTTTCAGATTTTAAAAATAAAAATAAAAATTTTACCTGTTGATCAAGTTTTTACAAATCGGATTAATTTTTCAAAAAACGCCAATCAAATTTTTTCTAGAAATTCTAAAAAATCTAAGAAAGTCTATTTTTTCTTTGAATTTCAAAAGTCGGGTTTTTAATGAAAAAAAACAAGTCCGTTTTTTTCTGTTTACTTGCGTTCGTTGACAGGTTTCCAACTGTCTGTTGTCTTTGTTTTTGAATTGATGGCGTTGTAACGCATTGCAGGCGTTTTGCGGCTTCGAACTTGCGCGTGTTCTGCATTTTGCATCTAGCCTGATTTGATCATAAAACTTAGCTGCATCTGATTTATTCTCAAAAAAATAAACTTTGGGTTACACTTTTAACTGCTCAATTGAAACAATGAAGTAAGATTGAAGTGTTCTTTTTCTATTAATAATCCACATAATTCCTATAAAGTATGCTTTTGTCTCGAAAAAAAATAGAATAAAATCACTTTAGTTCGACTGTTTTCAGCCATTTAACACGTGGCTAGATGATGGTTGGATGTTCTGTTCACTTTCTGTGTTCGAGGTAGTGAAGGTAGTTGTTGTATCTGAATTTGTACTCCTCTAGCAGGTCGTCGAAGGGGTTCTTGACTGAGTCCAGGAACTCAGCCAGAGAAACTTGGCCGTCCAGATTCCTGTCCTTGTCCATAAATCGAGACACCTGCCAAAAAAAACTGTCATTACAATTATCGAGACTATTTGAACCTATTTGTTCCATTTGAAAATTCGAACTCAGAATTAAGTTAACATCCTCCACCATAGCGGCTTTGGGGGGGGGGGGGGGGGTTGGGACGGAGGGGAGGATGTTAAGTTAGTCCAATTATGCTCAAGTGATAAACTCAAGTAATATTTGGCAGAAAATTTTGTTACAGAAAATTTTAGCCCTGAACTGAAAATGAAAGATTCATTTTTCCGATCAAAAAATGGGTTCAAAGTCAACTGAATTGGGAAAAATATCCAACCTTTTTCCAATTAACGTGGTTCTTTGCCTCTCCAAGGTCAACTAATCCATTCCCATTATCGTCAATTTCAGCGAAAGTTTTCACACAAAAGATAAACTTCTTTCCGGAAGTTAGCTCCTTCGCTTTTTCATACGATTCCCAACTAATCGAAGTTTCATTCTCATCTACGCTTTGGAAAGATTCCCTCACGAATTCGGCCCAGACTTTGGCGCCTTCCGCTGTGTATGACTCTTTGGGCTCGGCTTTTTTAATCGCGGTAATTTTCTCGGTGTAAACTTTTCGGATTTCGTCGGCTAATTGTTCGGATTTCAACGGATTCTGTTCGTATTCTTCTTGATTTTTGTCCATTTTGACCAAACGTGTTCGTCAAGTTTTGATGATGTAAGTTGATATATGTTAATAATAATCACAGATTGTATTATAAATTGATTCAAATTGTACACATGCGTTACTTTTTGACAGCTCTGCGCATTACTTTTTTTCGCTGTTATAATTGTTTTATTACTTATAGAGTTTTAAAAACATATATTTTTTATTACACCATTTATTTTATGGTTTTTTCTCCAAAAAAGAAAAAAAGATTAAATGATTTATGCTAGAATTCGCTTTAACTTGAAAAAATGATAGATTTATAGCAATTTGTAGAATATTTTTCACTGTTGCAAAGAATAATTTGATTTTATAAAATCCGGCCTGATGAAAAATTGGCCGTCCTTGCAGCTTAAAACTGAGCAAATAAATTAACTATATCCCCGTGATAAAATAGATAAATTGTCTTTTTTTCTGCAGGTGTGATCAACATTATCACGGGGTTTGGACCGACCGCGGGTGCCGCCATCTCGGAACATCCGGACATCAACAAGGTGACCTTCACGGGGTCAACTGAAGTGGGACACCTGATCCAGAAGGCGTCCGGGGATACCAACTTGAAGAGGGTCACTCTGGAACTGGGCGGGAAAAGTGCTCTCATCGTTGGCAAAAGTGCCGATCTGAGCATGGTAATATAACACCAAACTGAAACCGTTATTTTTTTTACAAGTTTATGCCAGTCCTAATAAGTCTTAATACTATTGAATTATTAGTATTTTTCGAAAATTTTCGAAAACTTTCGAAAATGCGACGAAAAAGTTGCATACAAAGTTGAAAATGTTTGCTTCAAGGTGAACTTTGTTTCCACAAATTCACAAAAATCACTTGTAAAATCCAAAAATGACTCATATTGCTATATTGTTTTGTTGAATCAGACACATCAGTCAAGAAACTCTAAAACTCTATCCCGTCAATTTTTGCGCTGGTTAGTTTCTTATTCACATTTTAACTTAAACCATCTTTCTAGAATTTTTTTTTTTCAGTTTTCATTTCATTGGTTATTTAAGGTCTGTTTTTTAAGGTCGTCCCCTTGGCCCAAGATGCATGCTATGTGAACATGGGACAAACTTGCTGCGCCCTGACCCGAACTTACGTGCACGAGGACATCTATGACGAATTCGTGAAGCAGAGTGCCGAGTTGGCCAAAAAGACCAGAGCTAAAGTCGGGGATCCGTTTGCCGACGATATCAGGTAAAAGAGACAAAGTCTTAAAACATGCTAAAAGAAACAAAGTCTTTGATAGAGCGATCAAATATAAAACGAAAGAACAATGGAAGATCAAAGAGAGCGTCCTTGTTACGGAATCCGCTTACAATTCACAAAATACACAGTTGGCCTCGTAATGTACTTCTGACCATCTTATAAACTAGTGATTAAGCGATGCAGTTTTCGATGTCCAGAAAAAGAAGTTTGAGGAGAAACTTAAATTTTTCATTCGCATAAAAAAGCCAATGCTGGAATTTCTCTACGGGTTAGAGGCTGGGGGGTTTGGGATTTTCTGATCTTTTCGGAACGCGTTTCCCCTCAAATTTAGTGTAAAAATGCTGAGGCGCCTTTAGAAAGTTTTTAACTTTTAGGGTTGGTCGGCCAAAAGTAGGTATTGAAAAATGGTATCAAAAGTTAGACCCCATTGGGTTAGTGAGGGCGTCGAGATTCTAAAGGAAGCGTTCGTTCATCTTCTACCCACCCCACCACTTTCCCCTAAGCATGCCCCCCGTTTCCATATAATTGCACCCTCAATTTTCTCAAGTTTTTTTATTTTATCTTCCATTTCAACACATTTAACATCAACAGCTAATTCAATAAAATTTAGACAGTGTTGTGAATAAGAATCAGAGCATAATCATAAATCAACAATTATTGATTTTATTTACAGGTATGGACCTCAAGTGGACAAAATCCAGTTTGAAAAGATTCTTGACTTTATTGATTCGGGCAAAAAAGAGGGCGCGAAACTGGAGTGCGGCGGCGGTCGACTCACAGAAAAAGGCTACTTCGTTGAGCCCACAGTTTTCAGCAACGTCAAAGACGATATGAGAATCGCCAAGGAGGAAATTTTCGGCCCGGTTCAGCAAATTATGAAGTTTTCCAACATCGAAGAGGCCATTGACAGGGCTAATGACTCGGAGTATGGTCTAGCAGCTGCCGTTTTCACCAATGATTTATCGGAGGCCTTGTATGTTTCGAACAGTCTCGAATCTGGTCAAGTTTGGGTGAATAGTTTCATGTCTGGTGGTGCCAACACGCCGTTTGGGGGCTACAAAAAGAGTGGAATTGGGCGTGAGTTCGGATGGGACGGATTGCTGCCTTATATGGAAATTAAAACTGTAGTGATCAAAATGTAATTGGACATTCTGGAACTGATCGGTAATGATTGCAAATATCTGGAAAATTAAAAAATTGAAAGTGTTTAACTGATTGCCAACAAAAGTGATAGTCGTTGCTGTGCACAAAATCCAATCGCAGTCATATCTGCGAAACTAACAGTTTCTACTTTTTTGTCTATTTTTTTCTGTTTTTATTTAGTTCTTTGTTATTCATCTGAGGTTTTTTCTTCTTGCTTTTTGGTTATTAACGCCATAGCAATATGAAAGCGAAATGTTCAATCCATTTTTTTTTCAAAAACAGGAAGTTTTGGAAAATTTGAAATCACGACAGAAAGAGTTACGACAATTTTGACTCAATTTTGAGCAATTTTCATTTGCGGTACCTGGTTTCACCTGAAACAAAAAAAATCAACCTAATACCGATTTTTTTTTAAGTTTTTTATTGCCATGATGGCACTTGAAATATCCAAAAACAATTTTGCGATAAGCCTGCTCGCTTACTTTTTTCGCTCGAAATTAAACTAAAATTTCAAAAATTAAAACCAGTTTTTCTCAACACTGAGTTTGGAACAATTTTTTTAAAAAAATTTTTATAGTGATTTGGATCACGACTGATAGGGTTTTAATATGATATAGTACTCGGTCAATAATTCCGAAAAATATTTGTGGCTTTGCCTGGAAAAAAACACTAAAACAACCCAGTACAAAATTCCTCCCCATTTTCAATGGTCGGAACTATAAGAAAGAAGTTTGTGTGCGTATGTTTGTCCGTGACTGAACTCATCCTAAGATAATAATTCCACCACCGTGAATTTTAATATTTATTTGCATTTAATGTATTCAATATGAGTGCTATGGGCTGTTTAGTAATTCAAGTTTTATCCGATGTCCTTCAAAAAATGGCAAAAAAAAGAAAATTGGACTCTTGCCAACTTCCTCTAAAATTTCAACATTTCACCTTTCAAACTATAATTATCATAAAAAATTATCGGCCGTGTTTGAGTCGTAGGCAACGAAAAACAAATTAAGTAATAAAAATTCACTTGAAAGTTTTATAAGCTACTCTAATTAATTCTTAGGCTACTTTAAATATGTTTTATACATAATGCTTGGACTGTGTTGAGTGAAAAATCAAATAAAAGCCCTTAAAATTGTGATTCGAACCACCTTAAAATTTTTCAAAAAACTTTTCCCAGTGTCGAGATAAATCGGTTTGAAATTTTTGATTTTTCGTCTTTTTTCGCGCGAATAAAGCGAGCAAGCAGTCTTATTTTGATTGCTTAAAAGCTTACAACAGCTGAATTTAAATCATAAAATTTTAATTAAACATGGGTAACGTTAGTTTATTTTGATTTTTTAGCGCCTTTTTTGAATCAAAATTTAACAAAAATTCAAAAAAAACTGCACAAATTTTGAAAAAAATTTTGAAATTTTTTTTCCGTTTTTCTTGTGAATTTTCTCGAAAAATTGTTCATCAATTTGCTTATTTTAGACTGGCTGTCTAATATGCCTAATACTCAGTTTTTTAGTCCTTTTATCACACCACTCCGAGAAAAAAACGACAAAAATTTGAAAAAACGTTGTTGTATTTTTAAGACTATAGTCGGAACATTCTGTGCTACTTGCACTTTGTCCGGCTATCCTTATTTCTATTCTACCCTGTTAACACTAGTTATTCGATATTATACCAGTGGTAGCATTTATTTTTACTACTGATAGAAAAACCGTTTTAGAGATCATAATTTTTTTTTTTGAATATAGAGTTTTTGAAGATTTAAGTGAAATAGCTTTTTCCAATAATTGGTACAATCACGCAATTCGAAAATTAAAACTACAGTCTTTTATCAGATTGGTAAATGCCTCAAAGTTTTTCCTCGTCAAGTTTTTTGAGTTTTACCAATTAAGCAGCTTAGTCAGTTAACAGATAGTTCTGTTTCGTTCCGTTGCAAACTAGCCGTCAATTTTTCCAGCCTCAGTTGCGCTTTTTCTGCTTTCTTTCTTTCCTTCTCGGCAACTTTTTTCGCGTGTTCTTCTTTTGCCAACTGAATTTTCAATTTGAATTTGGACTCATTAAGCGCACTTTGGATGTTATCGATTTGTTTCTGAGGCGGTTCCTCGACTGAAATGGTGAGAAGCATTGCTCTTTCGTAGAAAGCGATACTAGCCAAATACTCTTTCTTTAAGTAGTAAATCCGACCAAGTTTAGAACTGAGCGCTGATATTGTTAGAATGTTTCCACTTTCCTCTGATTCGAGTAAAGCACTCGCTTTCTTGTAAGCTTCAATCGCCGAGTCATAATCTTCGGTGTGAAAGAAACAGTTCCCGAGCTCAGTGACGAAACGTGCGTTTTCAATTGAATCTAACCCGAGCATTGATTCTCGGATTTCAATGATTCGATGTAAGAGTTCGAGAGCGTCGGCAAGCATTCCGGTTAGTCTGAGTAGAATTGCCTGCTCTAATCCGACCTCGGTTCGTTTGATGTCATTCAGAGGAACTCCGAGTTTGTCCTGGAGTTCCTGGACGTCGTCAAACAACTCGGAGGCGCCCCCGAAGTCCTCCAAGTCTCGCCTTATGACTCCCTGATTAAATCAAAGCAGATAAAGTTGACTATGCCTAAAATTACCAAATTGGGCCAAAAAACAATTTAAGAGCTCTTTGTTCACCGATCTTTTTTATAAAAAAACGGCCATTTTTTTCTGAAATTTTCGCCTAAATATGATTATTTTGGGCCAAATTTTGGCTAAAAGTTGTACCTCGAGGGTTTTTTAAATTTTTTTGAGCTATTGAACCCCCGCATTGAGTTTCCATGCATGAGACAAATTGATTTTTTTTGGATTGTGTTGGAAAAAACTTAACCTATATAATCAATTTTCACGACCCATTTAACCGTGAAAATAGATTTCAGGCGTTTTAATGCCTTTTCAAAAATATTGCTATTGATGTTAATGATCATTAATCTGATTGAGAATTTGACCTTTCCAAGCATGTTTTTGAGTTTGAACGGGAACTCTAGCTGGTTGGGCCACAGTTTGTCGCCTATCCTCAAAGCCCTGTTCAGAAGACGCTCCCCATTGGCCAAATCTCCAAATCTGCACAAATTAATGAAAATAACGAACTAATTGGAACAGATTTGCACATTTTGAAAAGAAGATAATAAAAATAGTTGGCGTTTCTGCGATTCGCAGAAGATCAATGAAAGGCCTTGCAGTCTGTTTAAGCATAGTACATTTCTCTTAGTTCCCTACATTCCAGACTGAGTTACTCTTCAATCAAAACGATTTAAAAAACAACCAAAATAAATAAAAACTGCATGTATTCTTCACCACGCCGAAAAAGCTCGCCGAAAAGTTGCTGGTTTTTATCCCCTGAGAATGTTTTTTTAACTCATCAAAAAAAGAGTTTCAAGAAAAGTATTTTCCAGAAAAAAAACGTCTATAGTGTTAAAATCAAAGATGCTATGAAGATAAAAAAAAGTATAGCGCCGAATTTTCCTTCCTCAGTAAGTTTTGAAGAAAAAAAAACAATTGAATTTCGTTTTCCATTTTTTCAAATTGTGTAGTTTTTGAGGATGTAGCAAGGGGGCAAAAATTAGGTGTAAAAGCAATAAAAATGATTTGATTTGATTATATTTAGCTTTGCAAAACCCATATCAAAAACGAAAACTGTTTTTTATTTAAAGAAATTATTTTGAACCGTTTTTTAAACTCTTTTTGCACATTTTTAATTACCGATCGAATAAAAATTATAACGAAAGTGAATATGATATGTCACTCAACATCATCTGATTGGTCGGAGCGTTATCTGTTCGAAGTATTATTAGCAGCTCATTTTTTTTCAATAAAGATGCCCACGAACAAAAAAAAGATAATTTATTTTTGAATTTCACTTAATTTTTTCTGAGAATTTGAAGGATTACTTGGTGAGGTATTCGGCCAGAGACGTGGCCAGTCTGTATCCCAGCTCTTTCTGGTACTTGCTTTCCAGAAGAACATCACACTCCCTCTTGACTAAACAAAACGAAATAATTATAATAATCAGTAGCGTGCCGAGGGTGAGGAGGCGGGGGAATCGGCGACCCCCCCCCCCCCCCTCAATAATTCTGGTTGCCAATTTTTTTTCCAAAGAGTCCCCTTTTAATATAGTTTACGACATCCATTTTTGTCTGACCAACCTCAAAAGTTTTCTGAAGGAGTCTTTGGCGCCAATATAACGTATTTTGAAGGGGAGAACGCGCGCCGAAAAAGCGCAAGTTTTTTGGTCAAAATTTTCCAAAAAGTGTCTAAAAACGCCTTTTTGACCTGTTCTGCTGCGGCGCAGAAAAATTTTGACAAAATAAGGTCCTTATAGTATTTTCGGAGAGCTCGGAAAATCAAATTGATCGACCTAACAAAAGAGTTTGACTGCAGTTGGAAGATAAGATTGTATTGGACCCTTGGCCATTCAAAACCTGCTCCCCAACCCACCTTTTGTACGATTCATTTTTTAGTCGAACCCACTTTTTAAACCCCCCCCCCCACTTACAAAATTTTACACGCAAAATCTTTATTCACATTGTCCGATTGTTATGAAAATTGACATGCGGACTAATTAGGCCATGAAAAACATTACGAGACCAAACTGTGCACTGGATAGGCGCACAATTTTTTGTCTGTATGTTTCTATATTCCAGAGATAAGCCTTTAAACATGTTAAAATTTTGTTGGAACGATCAAAGAAAACGAAACAAAAAAAACAAAAAAAAAGAAACAAAGGAAGCGTCCTTGTTGCGGAATCCTCCTGCATTTCTCAAAAAGCAAAGTTTGGCCTCTAATGAACATTTTTGGTCCGCGTAGTTAACCTTGTAAAACCACTCATTACACTATAAAACTGATGTCCGTTTGAGATGGGGGGAGGGGCGGAAAAAGAGCCAAAACGCTTACGGAAGCATTTTTTTAAATTTTGGAGATTATTCCCGTTCAGATAATTGTGTTATTGCTCCAACCAGTCCCAGGTTTTGACCTGTTTTTTTCCTCGCAAAATCAGGTTCCTCGAATCAGTTTGATTGGTATATCACATTAAAGCCACTTAAGTTGTAATTAAGATTCCAAAAAATACTTCAAATTTTTTTTTATTTTCCTTATTACTGTTGCTAAATTGTACGAGATTAGTAATCGCGCGAAATCAGTGAAAACCAAACAATGTTTGGCTCTTTTGTGATTTAATTTGTATAATTATTTCAG
This sequence comes from Symsagittifera roscoffensis, assembly GCF_963678635.1. NCBI lineage: Eukaryota > Metazoa > Xenacoelomorpha > Acoela > Convolutidae > Symsagittifera > Symsagittifera roscoffensis. Next base: position 5,025,592 of record NC_087065.1, on the reverse strand, counting down.
AAAGTATAATTTTTATTTCTTATTTTATTTAAATTTGTCATCAATCTGTGTTCGGGTAGACTCTCAATAGGTGCGTATTGTACCGTTAGTCTATCCAATCCAATCTGGTATTTTATTCAACAATTAATTTGAGTTTCCTAAAATATTTAACAGTTACTGTTGTATCTGTACTCATACTATTATGGAGAAATAAATTCTTTCTGTCTTTCAAAAAAAGCTGTCTAGTTGTCTAGAAAAACTAGTAGAACTCGAAATCTTTACATATGCGGATGATCCACTTTTTGGTTTTCTCCAGCAGTTGTTCGCTGACCCACTCGAACCCGAACTGTTTCTCCACCATCACGCGCAGAACATCCGAGTAGCTCACATCCGAGTCCTCCATCAAGTCGCCACGGAACGAGAACCCTTGCAGAAAATGTCAATTTAAAATTAAGACTTGTTGTTGTTGTTGTTGTTGTCGTCGTTGTTGTTGTTGTTGTTGTTGTTGTTGTTGTTGTTGTTAGTTTCTCATAATAAAATTAGGACTCATTTGCGGGGGGCGCGTCCAGGTTGAGTTTTCGGCGGTTGATGAAAATTTGGTCGGAATAATTATAATTTGAAAAGAAAACCTAAACCTCAAGCAAGCTTTTAAGAATTATGGTTTTTAAGCATCTATTAAAAAAACAGTGAGCGACTTCAGACTTGGTTTTTTTCATAGAAAAAAAAACTGAGATCACACACTCTCGACATGCGATATTTTTATTTTTTTCTTTTTTTTTAAATAAAATTTTTCCTAAGCTAAGCACTTAATCTGTTCATAAGTATCGCCCATTTACGAATGGGAAGCAAGAACAACGACTATTTTGGCCGCTCTAAATTTAAAAGAAAAACCTTTGAAAGTGTCGTCAAAATCTCCCCCGTTGTCGACTAAGGCGTACACCAGCTGATCATTTTGTTGAGGCTTCGAGAGAATCGTGACTTCACCTCCAAGTTTTAGACAGGTTGCAATTTCAAATACACACCACGATCTAAAGACAAAATCAATTTAGTCAAAAAAAATTTTGTTGACATAAATCTGAACCTGAAAATCTGAAGCCGAAAATCTGAAACCTCGCCCTGGAGTAACGACCTCGTACAGTGACGGGCTTCGAACCAACAACCTTCCTACTAGAAGCGGAGCTCTAGCTTCTTCACTATCGCTCCGTTTGACAATGGTATGTGTAAAAAATTAACTCTGTTTTATAAATCCAAAACAAGGATTTGTAATTAGTAACCTTCTGAGAGCGAGCGGTTTCTTCAGATCGGGTAACAGCAGCAGAAGGTTGTCCGCTTGTTTGATTTCGGCAGTGACTTTCTTCTTCAGCCATCTCTGTACATTAGGGGGGCTGGTCGTTTCTTCGTCGTGGTAGTTTTCACAGAAGATATCCATCCAATAGTAACACCTTTCAGATCAATCGAATCAATCAACGTTGGTCTACGAAGATTTTAAGTTTGCAAAAAAAACCAGTTTGTTGGACGGGATAATAAGGTTGAACCGAGTCAGGGGATATAGTTGACATGTTTCTGTTTTATGTTTTGAGTTCTCAATCTGAGTAGCACTAGTGTGCAGGGGGTGGATCTAGGGTTTTCTCGAGGGGGGCTTTTTTTCGAAAATTTTGTCGACCTTTTTTTTAGTTCGACCAATTTGATTTCCTGAGCTCTCCCAAATCACTATAATGACTTTATTTTTGACCAAAGTTTCTGGCAAATTAAAAAAAAAACAGGCAAAAAAGCCGCGTCCTAAATTCGCCCCTGCTAGCGTGTCAAGCTGGCGTGCGACCGCCCTTTTTTCTCAACTCATGATTCCCATTTTTTACCAGATTTTTGTAACCATTTTACGGTGGCCTTTTAACCCTTAAATATTTCTACAAGCGCACATGGCATCATAAAATACAGAGAAGCGACAACACTTCGAAAGCGACATTTGGTAGAAAGTGACATTTGACAGTTTTTCAAAACCCGTTGATAACTCAGAACCGGCAGCAATTCGTAACAGTATATTGTGCGGCAAACAATGATTTACGTGCACTTTTATTCTCGTGCCAAATGTAGGCGAATCAGAGCTAGCGTTTGCCATTTGCCAATACCGTGTTACGAATTGTCGCTTGTTTCAAAATGTCGACTCTACGAATCATCGTTTTTTATAAAATTCTGCCAATTATCGCTTCTAACCAGTTGTCGCTTTCCATAAATTGTCGCCTTATCAAAATTAACTTATATGAAAATAGATGCGGATTTAGGAGGGTGGGGGGGACGCTTTTTCCCCTCAGGAATTCGACCCCCTGCCGACCAAAAGGGTCCCCCTTTGTACTATTATGAGATATAAATTTTTGACTGACAGACCCTACAATTTTTCTAAAACCGCCTTGGCGTCAATATATACTAATTTTAAAGGGAGGGGGGCAAAAACACGCTATTTTTGGTCAAAATTTTTCAAAAAGTGCTTAAATAAAAACGCCTGTTTTTGCCTGTTTTTTTTCTACTCAAAGAACAAAAGAAGTCCTAACAGTTATATATTTAGTCCATACCTTCCCAGTTCTTTCTCTGCGTGGTCCAGCAGAAGTTGTAGGGTGTCGTTGAAATTGCTGTTCCAGGCGAAGCAGACTCGGAACTGGGCCTCCCCCACGTACTCAATGCCCCTCGCGTCCACCCTCCCCCAAAACAGATCCATGAAGCTGCACTCCTTCTCCTATGTGTAAGCAATTGTGAGTTGAAAAATCAAAGAAAGTAGCACAAATTTTTTTTTAACGTTGTTTCACCCTGGGATTGCGCGAATACAGGAAAGCAGGTAACTGATATTTCCTCTCATTCAGTATTTGAAGATATCCATTTATGGTCTACCCAACGTTTGGACCAACCCTAAAAGCCCTAAAAACTAAATTTGAGGGGGTGGGGGAGAGAACGCAAAAGGGAGCACCTGCCAAAAGGGGGCGCTTTTTTTGGTCGAAACATTTCAAAATTTTCCAAAAATTTTTGGCCAGTTTTTTTTCAAAAATATGGTGAAACAGGCTCTTGTTAGTATTTTGAGAGAGCTCGCAAAACCATTTATAGACATAAAATTTTTCGAAGCATTTTTTGGCATTTTTTTGAAAACACGCTTCATTTTTGGGAAAGACCTTGATCAGCTGTGCTCTAGAATATGTTTGCAAAAATTTTACCCAGGAGGATTTAGTTCGGCAATTAAAAACTAGTGATTAAAATAAATTTTAGAGTTTCCTGGAAGTCTTTTGAATTCTAGAAGCGCTAATCAACAACTAACCCCACCCCTCGGACATCAAAAATTAGACACAATTATTGTCTTAATTCTTTTTTCTTCGCTTTCTCACCTTAGTTCTTGGCTTGACAATTTGTTCACACGCCTCTTTTCCTGTTATAGTTGTACTGTTCAGCATGAAGTTGTTTTTGAACTCTCGAAGAAACACACCCGATACACCGCCAACTGCAGATCCGTTATTTCGATAAGTAGAGATCATTTTTGGGTGGGGGATCAAAATCCAAAAATTGAATGAATAATATTTTTATTTGATTAATGTTTGATAAACTATCTGTGAATACTAGAGATCATTTTTGGGGCGGCATAAAAATCCAAAAAATGAATCAATAAAAAAGAAAAACAACAGCAAAACACGAAATGATAGAGCTATTATACAATTTGACTAACTATCTGTGAATACGTATTAGCTATTCAGATCTGTCTTGGTAGTTGATAGTCTATTGAGTAAGAAAATTAATCAAAAACTGTCAAAAAGACGACTGAAGTTAAAATGTTTATTATGGCTATTTTATTGTTCAATGAGTTTGCTACTCTCTGTTTTATATATTTAGCATATCAATTTAAAAGGCACCAATTAGATTTATTTCGATTCAAGTAAAATAAAATTTTAGCCTCTCCATTTTAGAGAAATCACTTTTGTTTTTCAAAGTTTTCATCACAATTTAACTGTTTAAAACCAAATCTCTGCTAATAATAAACCAAAATTTTTAAAATATAATTATGCATTTGTGCAGATGCGGATCTAAAAATCTGCAAAGGCGGGCCTGGATTTTTGCAAAAAAGCCAAGTTTGTGAAATTATATATCCTGAAAGGAATGACTAAATTTTTGGAAGGTCAGGGTGTCAAATTTTTGGAAATTCAGGGTTTCAAATTTTTGGAAAGTCAGGGTTTCAAATTTTTGGAAGGTCAGGGTTTCAAGTTTTTGGAAGGTCAGGGTGTCAGCAAACTCTCGGGGGATTTCGAAAATTTGTTTGCAAAACCGGGGTTCGCAAATTACGGTTTCAAAAAAGAAAAGTGTTATCATTATACTAAAACAATATAAGAAACCCCTGCTTGCGGAATTCATAGCATATATGATATATAATCATCGCGAGTCAGATCTTTCAGGCGATGATTTATTCCAGTCTAGAAACCATAATCCAGCTTAAAAATAGAATCAACCGTTGGTAGTTTCAACGACGGCAAAAACTTGGAAGTGGCAAGCTATTGCGTATCGCTTTGACTGGAAGTTAGTTACAAGCTTGAAAAGCTCAACAAAGACGGGTTTAATAATCAGATACCACACTTTAAAAAAGACAATCAGCAAAAACTAAATCAAGTGAACACTCATACATAATTTTGCTGACAAGTCAGACAACAAAAACAAACCCACTGACACAAAATTTTTTGAAAAGTTCAACTCAACTCAAACTTTAATTAAACTATTAGTCTAACAAATGTTATTTGTTCGCTGTTTACAAAAAAAATATCAGTAGCTAAACCGAATAATGGAAAGAGAAAAAGTTCTTTACAATTACATGGGAACTATAACAAAAACTTTTGTAATTCTATCGCGTCAAAACGATTTCATTCAGAAAAAGAGTTTCGATAAAGCTTTAAAAGAAGAATAGCAGTTGCAAGGAAAACAAATTCAGCTGTAACGGGATCTTTTCATCTAAAACTATTCAACTATCAACAGTTTCATTTGAGAGAGCTTAGAAATACTCGAACTGGAAGAGCAATTGCTTCAATAGATACAACTTCTCATCTCATTGTCGCCCCTATGTTACAGCAACGAAATCAATGCAATTTAACAAAGATTTTTCAGCTTTATTATGGAAAATTGTGTTTGGCTTGAGTTCACTTCAGGTTGCAGCTGAGCAGTTGCATTAGCAGGAACTTATTGAAGAAAGTTTGAGACAAAAAAACTTATTTCAGTTTTCTCGGTAATGAGTAACGGAAGTGGTTTTCTTGGGAAAAGAAAATGAAAAGCCAAAATGATAAGCTCGAAACAGCTGCTAAAAATGTCTAATACTTTTTGCTAATTTTTATCAGAGTTTCCAATGAATAAAATTTGGACGTTTTTTAACTTTTCTCATAATTTGAAACTTTAATCTCGCAAAAAGGATTTTACGCTTTTATAACTCCGTGGGGAATTGGTGATATGCATCTCTCATATAATCGTAATATTAAGTGGAATATAAAATCAATCAAACATTAAGAGATGTCAAATTTTTCGGGATAATCACCGGAGCGGAATAAGTATTCTGAGAAACTTTTCTCTTTCCCGGACAACCTGAGGTCAACACTCTTAAGGTAGGAAGGAAGGATGATTGATCAGACCGAAGGCTGTCAAAACTTGTCATGTGAAAATAACCATAGAGTTTCATATCTAAATAAGTTTTCAGCGCCCAATTTTACAATCCTCTAAGATGCCATTTATAAAGATCGGTTGAGTTTTTCCCCAATGTATAAATGGCATCTTGGAAAATTGTAAAATCGGGCTCTGAAAATCTCACAATTTGAAATTTACCTGCTTCCTACTAACCATCTCAAACCTCCTATCTTTTTACATGGTGAAACCTAAAGCCTATGTTCAGATGCGACGGGGCTGAAATCCTCCATTTTCCATGCGAGGTGTCCTGTTTGGATAGCGTCCTCTGGCTGCAACAATTTCGTTCCTCTGATTGCGTCAGAGCAAAATCTTTCAACAGGCGACACGGGAAAAAATCCACTTTTTTTGTCTTTCACCGAGACGCGGCAAACAGCCTTAATGATGGCTCTGAAAGTCAATGTAGTAATATAAAAGATTAAGGCTTTGTGAGACCAAAGGATGTTGTCCATGCAATCTTTATTCAAGTGTCAACAAAATAAGTTCGTCAGTATTTGAAATGTTTGTGCCTTGGAAAAAATTGTTGCGACATTTGGTTTCAATTGTTGCTAATTTGTAAGACAAGCAATACCTTTAGATATCAATTTTGATTATTGCAAAAAATTTCTTCTGACTGATATAAGAAAGTATTACTAGGAAAGAGGGATAATTAACCAAGTATATTTTGTGAGGTTTTGAGAAAAATTGTACATGTAAAGCAGAAAAAAGGCAGAGAAAAATTATTCCTCTGTACTTGTTAATTTCGTTGTTTGTTGTTTCTGGCTGCAAGTTTGATGGGCCAATCTGTTTATATGATAATTAAAAAACGTGCAAGAAGAGAATTTTGATTAGTTGTATAAAATTTTTAACTTGTAAAATTGTCTAAAAACAATTTGTAATGGCCGATTTCAAATCGCTACTCAAAAATTTCTATATCTAAAAACGTTTATTTAGAAGTTACCCAAAATCTTTACAATTAGACAGTGAAATAAAAAATCAAAACATTGGTGATTTCAGGTCAAAAAGCAGAACAAAAAAATCTTCTGCGGTTAAAACCTGCAAAATTACGGGTATTTTCTTTTGGAGTATTTAAGGACAGTTGATGCACGCAAAATTTCCATTTTCTCAAACATCAAATAATTTTTTGGAATAAAAGAAATCAAAATAACGATTTGGTTCTTGCAGAAAAAAAATGTTTTGTGCATGAAAGTTTGTCGTAAATTTGTTTCGTTACGACTGCACTCGACACAGAAATTTACTTCAAGTTTTTAAAAGTGATGTCGTGAATATCATGAAAAATTCAAAATAGGCAAACTTAGCACCAGGAAACCGCTAAATTATTATCAATAGTCAGTTCTGATAATTGAATTTTTAACAACCTATGGTCGCCTTTGACTTTCTTCTGGGTGCTGTTTAGCTAGTTTAAAATGCGGCGAGTTTCTCGAAGCTTTTTTTATCAGCCAGGAACAAGAGCTGCCGAGAGGACTGGTAAAACTTTTGGTATCTTGTCCAAACATTCAGATGCCACGGTGCTGAAATTCTCACTTATCCATGCGAGGTGTCCTGTGTTGATAATGTCCTCTGGCTGCAACAATTTCGTTCCTCTGATTATGTCAGAGTAAAATATTTCAACAGGCGACACGGGAAAAAATCCACTTTCTTTTTGTCTTTCGCCGAGATGCAGCGAACAGCCCTAATGATGGCTCTGAAAGTCATTGTAGGATTATAAAAGATTAAAGCTTTGTGAGACCGAAGGATGTTGTCCACGCAATTTTTATTCAAGTGTCAACAAAACAACTTCGTCAGTTTTTGCAATGCTTGGGCCTGGGAAAATATTTTTGCAACATTTGGTTTCAATTGTTGCTAATTTGTAAGTAAAGCAACACTTTTAGATTTCAATTTTGATTATTGCAAAAAACTTCTTCTGACTAATATAAGAAATTATTATTAGGAAACAGGGATAATTAAGCAAAAATAATTTTTTGAGGTTTTGAGAAAAATTGTACATGTAAAGCAGAAAAAAGGCAGAGAAAAATTATTCCTCTGTACTTGTTAATTTCGTTGTTTGTTGTTTCTGGCTGCAAGTTTGATGGGCCAATCTGTTTATATGATAATTAAAAAACGTGCAAGAAGAGAATTTTGATTAGTTGTATAAAATTTTTAACTTGTAAAATTGTCTTAAAACAATTTGTAATGGCCGATTTCAAATCGCTACTCAAAAATTTCTATATCTAAAAACGTTTATTTAGAAGTTACCCAAAATCTTTACAATTAGATAGTGAAATAAAAAATCAAAACATTGGTGTTTTCAGGTCAAAAAGCAGAACAAAAAAATCTTCTGCGGTTAAAACCTGCAAAATTACGGGTATTTTCTTTTGGAGTATTTAAGGACAGTTGATGCACGCAAAATTTCCATTTTCTCAAACATCAAATAATTTTTTGGAATAAAAGAAATCAAAATAACGATTTGGTTCTTGCAGAAAAAAAAATGTTTTGTGCATGAAAGTTTGTCGTAAATTTGTTTCGTTACGACTGCACTCGACACAGAAATTTACTTCAAGTTTTTAAAAGTGATGTCGTGAATATCATGAAAAATTCAAAATAGGCAAACTTAGCACCAGGAAACCGCTAAACTATTATCAATAGTCAGTTCTGATAATTGAATTTTTAACAACCTATGGTCGCCTTTGACTTTCTTCTGGGTGCTGTTTAGCTAGTTTAAAATGCGGCGAGTTTCTCGAAGCTTTTTTTATCAGCCAGGAACAAGAGCTGCCGAGAGGACTGGTAAAACTTTTGGTATCTTGTCCAAACATTCAGATGCCACGGTGCTGAAATTCTCACTTATCCATGCGAGGTGTCCTGTGTTGATAATGTCCTCTGGCTGCAACAATTTCGTTCCTCTGATTATGTCAGAGTAAAATATTTCAACAGGCGACACGGGAAAAAATCCACTTTCTTTTTGTCTTTCGCCGAGATGCAGCGAACAGCCCTAATGATGGCTCTGAAAGTCATTGTAGGATTATAAAAGATTAAAGCTTTGTGAGACCGAAGGATGTTGTCCACGCAATTTTTATTCAAGTGTCAACAAAACAACTTCGTCAGTTTTTGCAATGCTTGGGCCTGGGAAAATATTTTTGCAACATTTGGTTTCAATTGTTGCTAATTTGTAAGTAAAGCAACACTTTTAGATTTCAATTTTGATTATTGCAAAAAACTTCTTCTGACTAATATAAGAAATTATTATTAGGAAACAGGGATAATTAAGCAAAAATAATTTTTTGAGGTTTCGAGAAAAATTGTACATGTAAAGCAGAAAAAACCAGAAAAAAGTTATTTTTCCGTCATTGTTAATTTCGTTGTTTGTTGTTTCTGGCTGAAAATTTGATGGGCCAATCTGTTTATATGATAACTAAAAAACGTGCAAGAAGAGAAGTTTTAGAAATTCTGTAAAAATTTTAACTTTTAAAATTGTCTTAAAACGTTTTGTAATGGCCGATTTCAAATCGCTACTCAATAATTTCTTTACCTAAAAACGTTTATTTAGAAATTAACCAAATATTTTTAATTAGACAGTCACATAAAAAGTCAAAAACATTAGTGTGTTGAGGTCAAAAATTAGAATAAAAAAATCATCTGCAATTAAGACCTGCAAAATTACGGGTTCTTTGTTTTGGAGTATTTAAGGACAGTTGATGCATGCAAAATTTCCATTTTCTCAAACATCAAAAAAACTTTAATTAAAAAAAATCAAAATAACGATTTGGTTCTTAAAGAAAAAAAAAGTTGTTTTGTTACGACTGCATTCAACACAGAAGTTATACTTCAAGTTTCAAAAAGTGATGTAGTGAATATCATGAAAAATTCAAAATAGGCAAACTAGCACAAGAAAACCGCAAAACTATTGTCAAAATCAGTTCTCATAATTGAATTTTTAACAACCTATGGTCGCCTTTGACTTTCTTCTGGGTGCTGCTTAGCTAGTTTAAGATATTTTGAGTTTGCTGAAGCTTTTTTATCAGCCAGGAACAAGTGCTGCCGACAAGACTGGCAAACTTTTTGGTATTTTGTCCAAACATTCAGATGCCACGGTGCTGAAATTCTCACTTATCCATGCGAGGTGTCCTGTGTTGATAACGTGCTCTGGCTGCAACGATTTCGTTTGTCTGATTGCGTCGGAGCACACTCTTTCAGCAAGCGACGCCAGTGTTGGTTAATTATTTTATTATATAAAGTTCTGACTTCTATGTTTTGCTTACATATCTTCTGCTTTAGTTTTGAATTATAATCAAAAATGTTGTCGTCTGCTTTAATTTTTTGCGATTTTTATTAAAGTCAGTTAATTATTTATGATATGCAGTTCTGACTTCTATGATTTCATATCTTTATAATGACATTTTTGTCAAAAAAGATTTTTTTTGTCATTAGTCAGAACTTGCGATCAAATTGTTTAATCTGATCTGGTGTTAAAATCAATTCCTGTTTGAATTGAACCTTCTCGCAATATGAATAAAGTATCAGAAAAATTGATTTACTTTTTTTGATATTGTTTAAACTTATCAAAATAATTGCTTCATCATTACCTATTAATCCAATTTTATCTTGTAACTTAATTTCAGTTAGGCTGAAAATTACAGGAAAGCAAATTTTTCTGCTTTAACCTTTTTAAGAAGTCGCAAAGCAGAATGAATGGTTTTAAATGTACTTTCTTCAACGCAATGGTATTCCATCGTAAACTCGTTTGCAAAAAAAAATATTATGGAATAATACTCGCTGTTGCCGCGCAAATGTAAGCGAGAGTACAAATGCATATGAATATAAATGCATATAAAATAAGCACAGTTGGCCGAGTGGCAATAACGCCTACTATATAGACTCGACAGTTGACGTACGTTCGAGTACCCCACCTGCCCATGTATTAATATACTAAAAAAAGGGGGTTATATCCTATTTTAACTGTTTTTTATATTCTAATTCGGTTCAGCCTTGATTAGGGCTGACCGCTAAAAAAAGCAATTTGTCTCAAGGACATTACCGACCAGTTCTTGTGGCTAGCTTGCGCCAATTTGTTATTGAAGCTGTGAATTGGTGACGAATATTATGGAAGTTATGATGTTATACCCGACCGAAAGGACGAGAAGTTTTTGCCGATAAGTTCTCTCGTTAAATTCAAACATTCGACTTCATATTTTTGATTTACGGAGATTAGGCGCACATTTTGGCGCCCCACAAGGGACAGCAGTTAGAAAGCACTTGGCCCAAACAGAAAGTAGTTTAGAAAGCAGTTGGCCCAAGCAGAGTCCAGTTGGCCGAAAGTCGGAAGTTGGCGTTTGGCCGAAAGTGGGCGTTTGGCCGAGAGTTAGCATAGCGTACCCAGTTGGCCGAAAGTCGAAGGTGGGCGTTTGGCCGAAAGTGTGTGTTCGGCCGGAAATTAGCATAGCGTACCCAGTTGGACGACAGTCGTCATAGTGAGCAGCTACCAATTGGCCGAAAGTGGGTGTTTGGCTGAAAGTGAGCGTTTGGCCGAAAATACGAAAATATCAGCTACCAGTTGGCCGAAAGTGAGCGTTTGGCCGAAAATACAAAAATATCAGCTACCAGTTGGCCGAAAGTGAGCGTTTGGCCGAAAATACGAAAATATCAGCTACCAGTTGGCCGAAAGTGAGCGTTTGGCCGAAAATACAAAAATATCAGCTACCAGTTGGCCGAAAGTGAGCGTTTGGTCAAAAAACAAAAATATCAGCTACCAGTTGGCTGAAAGTGAGCGTTTGGCCGAAAAAACGAAAATATCAGCTACCAGTTGGCCGAAAGTGAGCGTTTGGCCGAAAAGTGTCTAATTGGCCGAAAGTGGGCGGTCGGCCGAAAAGTGTCTAACTGGACGAAAGCTGTTAAATTGTTCAGCTGGCCGAAAATTGTCATATTGTGCGGTTTAGCCGAAAGTCGTCAGAGTACCGAATTAGCCGAAACTCCTCACAGAGTTTACTTGCTGGCGAAAGGCCAAAGACCAAATACTTATCGAAAAGTATAAAAAACTGCATCAGCCCCCTTCCCTTGAGTTGAAGACTCTGTTGTTACTTAGACGATACAGTGCTGACCTAAATACACTGAAAGCTAAGAAGAAGCGGAACCGTTTGTCGCCTAAAAATTGTAGAGCGATTCACAATAGATTTAAAGCGTTAAAACTTCAAGTTACTCCCCCTTGTAAGTTATTGATGCATTAGAGTATTTTGTGGAATTACTTGAGTGAAAATAAAGTATTTTCTAAGAGTCGTTTATTTCTGAAACTATTAAGCATGGAAGTTAAGTTTCAGAAGAAAATTAAGAAGTTGTTTGAGAAACGTTGCAATATCGAAAACGAACTTTATAAATGCCACGAAATAATTTTGGAATACATAGAGAGTCAGAGTCGTTGCTCAAAAGTTGATACCTATATTGAAAAATGTAGGAACAATATAGAACAAGCGATCGAGATAAATAATGAGTTGTTTTATATGGCTGCAAAAATGCCAACCCCGACGAATTTATACCGGCACAGGATATGTGGCTTCATAAGCTGACTCAAAGCAACGATAAAGTTTTACAGGAAGCTATCTCATATAAAACAAGTTTTGAGGCAGTAACAGAGCCGGAAAACTTAGATAGCAGCTCAAAAATTTCTCATCATTCTGGAAAAAGTGAAAAACCCCAGTCGCATAAAAAGATACCCGCTCTAAGTTGTCACACCGAAGCAGCCGACATCAGCAATCGGGTTCTCAGACATCTAGTCGGTGTACCGCCGCTCCGTCGAAAACACTTTCTGAGAAAAAGCGCGATATAATGATTTTAAAGAAACAACAAGAGGAACTTGAGAGGCAGGCAAAGGTGTCATTAAGACTGAAAGAGCAGCAAAACAAGATGAAACAAAATTTTTTAGAACAACAAAGCAGTTTAGAGTTGGAAGAATTGGCTGAAGAACACAGGAAGAAACTGGCAGAAATTGAGTTGAAAGGGGTTGAATTAGAAGATGAGTTGTCGGAAATCAGCGAGAATGCTGAGGAAAGTGGTTTAACTCAAATCTCTCCACAACTAACAATAGACGAAAAGGATCGTACGCGTCACTGGGTCGAATCTGTCGAACACAATCAGCCTGACGCTGTTTTAGTTCCCAATCAAGAGCAGCACGTTCGTTCGACAGCTCCTGAGGAAACCCATCCTGCATCAACAAACTACATGGTCTCATCAAGTTTTACAAGAGTGAATAATGGCCAGGCAGCTTCTAGTGATCCGGGATTGTATTTCAGTAACCACATTCCCGGACAACGACATAATTTGTCGAATTTGGTCCAATCGCAGGTTTCCGTTAGCAATCTGGTAAGGTTACAGCAGGTCATTCAACCTGTTTCTAACAATTTGCCTCAGCAAATTTTTTTGTCCACTCATCCAGTGCTAGTTAATCCAAACACAGGGTCAGTAGTCCCGGTAACTTCTGAAAATTATTTTGCTCCGACAACATCTGCAGAAGTTCCTTTTGGTGTAGTACCATTCGTTTCTGCATCAAAAGCAATTAATCAGGTTTCCTTAAGTCATCACACTACAGGATCAGTAGTAGCTGGCTACCAAACACCCGTAATCCCATCACAACAACATATGCGTGTTCCCGTTAGTAGTTCTAACTTTTCAAGTGACCACTATAATCCTTATAGTAATTTGTGGAGACCAGCTGTTGCTGCCCCTTTAATGTCAGCTCAACAACACTACGTTCCTTCGAGAACTGTTTTTTCCGCAGTAACTCCGATTGTTCCTCCGAATAATTTTGTTCCTTATACAAATGGAGGGACTGTGTTCTTTGCACAGCCTGAAATTTCTTCATATGCTAATCAACCGTTCGTTCCTGATTGTCACGGTAACTCTTCGAGTTACACAGAGCCAACTCCCGGTGATTCAGCTGGTGCAGACGTCGAGCGTCCACTTTCGTTCCGAGGGTTGGTTAATATACTCATGCACAGCCGAAAAGATCATCTCCCTGAATGGAAGCTGACCCAGTTCGATGGCAACCCACTTAATTGGCATGAGTGGTTTGGGCAATTCATATCGACGGTCGATTCAGCCATACTCAGTGACGATGAAAAGCTTACCTATCTGAAAACGCTCGTAGTGGGTAAAGCAAAATCCGCAATCGCTGAGTATAGCTATAGCGGAGTGCTATATGAAGACGCATTAGCAACCCTTCAAAGAAAGTTCGGGCAGCCGCATGCTGTAGTAGGGGCTCATCTAGATAAATTGAGTAATTTTCCGCCGCTGAAAATGCATAACTCGGAAAATGTAATTGGTTTTTCCTCTACAATTTCTGGACTTGTTGCCGTATTCAAGTCTATCTTTTAACGATGACCTGAAAAGTGTTAACTTACTGAATCAAGCTGTGAGTAAGCGTCCCTCAAACCTTAAGGAAGCATGGTCAATGCAAACCGTAAGACGCCAGTGGCATCGACCAACTCTGCTAGATTTCAACGAATGGCTTAAAGAAAAAGCGGAGGGTCATGAGAGGCTAAAAAAAATTAATTCTAAGGTTAAGTCTGAAGAACCAGTGAAGTAAAAAGTAGGTACGAAAGTGTTTGCTAGTTATGCAAAAGTAAGTGATAAGACTAAGCAAAACGAAAATTCCCTCCATAATCTGTATGTAAAGGTCAACACGCTCTTTGAAATTGCGCCGTATTCAAAGAGAGAAAAAATGGAGCCGAACAAAAACTTTGCTTTGCGTGTTTACAGAGCAACCACAGTTTTCGTAATTGTAGCAAGGCCAAAAAGTGCCCCAAGTCAGATTGTGAAAGCACGCACAACGTGCTCTTACATGGAGCGGAGAAAAATTTTCCTCCTAAGGATACTAAAAGTTCCCCGGCGTCAGGTAACGCAAACACTAAAGATGTATCGACTAACGCTGCCGTCGGCGATATTCACAGCCAGGAGTCAACTAAAGGCCTCCTGCCAGTTGCATCACTCGCCGTCTCTTCGGATGCGACAATTACTAATGCCCTAGCTCTTTGCGATAGTGCTTCCACGAACTCATGGGTGTCCGCCGATCTCGTAAAACGTCTCCATTTGGTTGGCACTCCTGTTAACCTCACCATAAATGGATTCAATTCCACGAGCTTGATGAAAACCCATCAAGTAAGTTTTCAAGTTTCCGCCGAAACGAATAATAAGGACTTTTTGTTTTATTTTCGAGCTTATGTTAAGGATCATATTCGCATTGGATCGGATAGCATAAGTATTCCTGAGTTACAGGAAAAATACCCGCAGTTGGCTCCAATAAAACCTATACATTATAAGTATGAGCAAGTCGAAATAATCATTGGACAGGATTTCTACCATGCCATAAGACCCGTTGAGTACCTTCTGGGGGAAGACTCTATTTCACCGTGCGCCGTACGCCTTCCGATAGGTTGGGTTTTAAGTGGTCCGTTACCGCCGTCCTTTAAGTCGAACTCGTCTTGCTTTAAGTGTGTTGTCGAAGACAGGTCTCTTGCGGACCAAATTGAAACTTGGTATGAGTTGGAGTCATATGGAGCCTTCAAGCAAGTAGATGCCCGTTCCGCCGCCGACAAACGCACTTTGTCCGTTTTGAAAAATGACACCTTTCACGATGGTGAAAGGTACATTGTACTAATGCTTTGGAACGATAAGGAAAGTACTTAACCGAATAACTATTTTTCCTCCTTAGCTCAATTAAAATCTTTGGAAAAGAGGCTAGATAAGGATCAGTCGCTCCGTGAAAACTACGCCGAAACAATTAGAGAAGATATACAAAAAGGATATGTCATAACCATTAAGGTACACGATCCCAAATCACAAGCCGATCGTGAGTGGTATCTCCCGCATCAACCGGTGTTGAACCCGAATAAACCCGGTAAGGTGCGCCGAGTCCTCAATGGGGCATCGAAGTGTCATGGTGCTTCCTTGAATAAATCTCTGTTGGTTGGCCCGGATCTCCTTCAAAACCTCATTATTGTACATTTAAGGTTCCGTCAGCATAAATACGCAGTTTCAGCTGACATTGAAGGGATGTTTTTACAGGTTGGAGTCCTCGAAGAAGATCAACTTTCTCTTCGTTTTTTGTGGCGGGAGGACCCCACATCAAGTGTGGTAGTTCACCAATATACGCGTCACTTTTTTGGTGCTCGTGACTCGCCGACTTGTGCGAATTTTGCTTTGCAGAAGACTTCATCGGATAATCAAGCTGAGTACCCCGAAGCTGCTTCGGCTGTTGTACAGAAATTTTATATGGATGATTATCTGGATTCTTTTCAAAACAGGGATGACGCCTTGAATTTAGGTAGGGATTTAATCTCGTTGCTTAAACTAGGTGGCTTTCGTCTGACAAAATTTGTCAGCAACGTGCCCGACGTAACAACAGCTCTTGATCAGGACAACCGTGAGTCCAATTCCTCTGTTAAAGATATTTGTGCGAGTCCAGACCAGTCGTCGCATGTTCTCGGTCTTAAGTGGGATCTCGTAAAAGATACCTTAGTCGTTAGTAGAGGGGTTGATTGTCCACTAGACAAAACAATCACTCAGCGTACCGTGTTGAGTTTTGTTTCCTCTGTTTTTGATCCAATTGGGTTAGTGGCTCCGTATACCGTGAAAGCTCGCCTTCTATTAAAAAATATCTGGCGAATCAGCGGTCAAAAATGGAACGATGATCTGCCAGAGGAAATCAAGAAGCAGTTCCTGGAGTGGCACTCAGCTCTTCATTTGTTAGATTCTCTGACAATAC
Source organism: Symsagittifera roscoffensis (assembly GCF_963678635.1). Lineage (NCBI taxonomy): Eukaryota > Metazoa > Xenacoelomorpha > Acoela > Convolutidae > Symsagittifera > Symsagittifera roscoffensis. Next base: position 5,009,202 of record NC_087065.1, on the reverse strand, counting down.
CTCGCAGCTATTTCAGTGAACCTTTCGATCGAATAGAACTACAAATGTTCGGTGATAGTTCGCAGGATGTTTTCTGTGCCGTCGCTTTCCTTCGTGCGCGACTTGCTAGCTCGCATCAGATCGAATTAGCCTTTGTGTTTGGCAAAGCCCGCGTCGCGCCTATGAAAGCGCTTTCTATTCCAACGTTAGAGCATCAAGCGGCTCTTCTTGCAACCCGCTTAAAAGAAGAAATTTTGAAAGGTCTTACTTTCAAAGTTACGGATATTTTCATATTGACAGATAGTACCACTGTTCTTCAGTGGCTTCACTCTTGTAGTAAACTACCCGTTTTTGTTGGTAATCGCACTGGTGAGATTCTGAAGTCTACCACCACTGATCAGTGGCATCACATACTTAGCGGTGATAACCCAGCTGATACAGGTACACGAGGGATTTCTTCGGAAGCCCTCAAGGAAAGCAGCTGGGTTAATGGCCCTAGTATACTGAGAACGACGACTGATTGGTCGTTCAAGCCTGATACAAGGGTTATTGATAAAATAAGACTCAAAGGACTATCATGTGATATCGACATTTGTCTGGAAAATTCGTCAAATTTCGTCGTCGATGTTTTGACAGAGAAAAATCTTCCAATCGAAAAATGGAAGAGATTCAATTCAATTGTAAAATACAAACGCACAGTAGCATTTTTAGCAAGATGGCTGCCATCCCATAAACATTTCCGGTTGAGTATACTAGAAATTACAGACCCGTGTGAAATGGATATTGCTGAACAGAAGCTCATTTACCTGTCCCAGGGTGAAACATTTCCTAGTGAGCTAAAACTACTAAAATCCGGTAAAGTTATCACGAAGAATAGTCGGATCGCCAAGTATTCGCCGTTCATTGGACCAGCTGGCATCCTTCGCTCGACTGGGCGCATCAGCCGCTTGGTTATTTCCGTTTTCGATAGCAAGCATCCGATTATGCTTGATGCACGTCACGCGGTTGTTCGGTTATTGGTTAAACACTTGCACGTTAGGAATTTCCATCAAGGCTTGGATTACATGCGTGCGGTGGATAATTTGAAATACTTTGGGTTAAATTTGCGATGGTTGCTGCGAAACATTGAAAATACTTGCGTTGTGTGCCGAAAACGCAAAGCGCAAACCGTAACTCATATGATGGCTGATCTGATGTTGAAAAGGCTGGGTTACAAGCAACCTCCTTTCTCTAACACAGGTGTCGACTACTTTGGGCCGTTCCTAGTTAAAATTCGGAGAAGTAAGGAAAAGAGGTGGGGTTTTTTGTTGACCTGTCTCACCACTACAGCGGTGCATATTGAAGTGGTCCCCTCGCTCGACACAAGCTCTTGTGTGATGGGCGTAGAGAAGTTTAATGCACGTCGCGGTACTCCGACTACCATCATGTCCGACAACGGCACGAACTTTGTTGGCGCTCAAGAAGAGCTCTTAGCTTGCGTTGAGAGTTGGAACAAGCTCGCACCCGCTGTTTGTGTTCAGAAAGGGATCAAGTGGAAATTCAATCCACCCAACGCACCGCACCATGGTGGCTCCTGGGAGCGATTAGTTCCGAGTGTTAAGCGCGTCTTGTATGACATCCTAGGCAACAGAAGAGTAACTGAGGAGGTTCTAAGAACCACGCTGTGCCTTGTTGAGCAATCACTTAACGCTAGACCGATAACAGCCGTTAGTTCCGATCCGCTAGATCTAGAGGCGTTGAACCCGAATCATTTTATCCTTGGTCAACACGCAGCGAGTTTTCCGTTGCTAAGTTTCGAAGAAAACTTCGACCATAAGAAGCGTTTCGCCAGAGCGCAATCATACGCTAACGCAATATGGACACGGTGGATGCGGGAATACGTTCCTTCCCTCAATAGGAGGGCAAAGTGGCACAACCAGTCAGGCGTTAAGCTGAAAGCCGGCGACTTGGTTTGGGTCATAGAGCCTGACACTCCACGTGGACATTATCCACTCGCACGTGTCCTAAGACTGCACTATGGCAAGGACGGATGCGCGAGATCCGCCGACATAAAGACCGTTACGAGCGAACTGACCCGCCCGACCGTAAAGCTCGCTCCCGTTCTTTCTTGTTTAGGGGTGGAGGATGTTGCCGCGCAAATGTAAGCGAGAGTACAAATGCATATAAATATAAATGCATATAAAATAAGCACAGTTGGCCGAGTGGCTTAAGCTACAATAACGCCCACTATATAGACTCGACAGTTGACGTAGGTTCAAGTCCCCACCTGCCCATGTATTAATATACTAAAAAAGGGGGTTATATCCTATTTTAACTGTTTTTGTCATTCCAATTCGGTTTAGCCTTGATTAAGGCTGACCGCTAAAAAAGAGCAATTTGTCTCAAGGACATTACCGACCGGTTCTTGTGGCTTGCTTGCGCCAATTTGTTATTAAAGCTGTGAATTGGTGACGAATATTATGGAAGTTATGATGTTATACCCGACCGAAAGGACGAGAAGTTTTTGCCGATAAATTCTCTCGTTAAATTCAAGCATTCGAATTCCTATTTTTGATTTACGGAGATTAGGCGCACACTCGCAGGTAAGAGTTGGTTCGCGACTCTGATTACTTTTTGAAATGCTGATGTTCCGACTACACTTTCTAATATCTCAAAGTTTTTCCAGATTATAGTTTTTGATAAAGAAATAACCAAGTGTTCTCAAATATGTCTAAAAAATTCAAAAATTCTTATCTTTTCTGTAAATCTTACCCCCACATGCCACAACACATAAAACTGATATTAATCTCATCCAATCACTCGTTTTTCTATCTGGTTCGAATTTTGGGCCGGAATAAATGACGATTACACGCTACGCTTCAAAAAAAATTGGTTAAAAAGCGCACAAAATGGCAATTATCTAATCCCGCAAAATGAACACTGTTCGTGGAACATCTTTTTCATTTTTGAGCTTAGGCATCAAAATTTAAATTCTCAGACAAAAAATAACTTCCGTCCCAAATAGCTGTTTGAAAAATCAAACACATTTTATGAGAAATACTCAGCCCGAGTTCAATTGTTCCGGCAGCTTCGAAAGTAAAAAAAATCAAATCAACATAAATATTATCTTTTAACACGGTTAAAATTTTAGGTTTGATCATAGGAATAAATTAAAACCATACCGTTCTGAAATAGAAGAATAGTAGTACTCAAATTGCCATTCGGGTTTCACCGTGTTTTAAATTTTTTTTAGTTGTTCTTTTTCTTTTCCACGCAACATCAGATAACACAAACTAAAACCATTGTAGTCCTGATGGCAACCCTATTTAAATGTCCGAAAAAATCCTCAGTGTAGAAAAAACTGTTTAAAAGTTTGGGTTTTTGTTCTTACTTCGAGCGAATAAAGCCAGCGAGTATGCTTTTGATGCGGAATTAAGACCTAAAAACATAGTTTAAATCCACAAGAATTAGTTGCTTTTGAAAACATTTTTGCGTTTTCTTGAAAGCAAAAATGCCAAAAATTCAAAACTTTGATCAATTTTTCGATGAAAGCTTATCAAACATGCGTATTGCACTATTACTAATGAAAACACTTACTTTCTAGGCTTTTGTTCAAAACTGCTTATAACCGAGCGAGCTAAAATTTATGGTCTAAACTTTCTGTGCTACTTGTACAGCAACCGGCTATCTTTGTTGAGTTCGTTTTGTGTTTAATCTAGCTGTAAATTTATTTGGACAATTAATACACGCTAATTTAAAAATGTGTACAAAAATTCTGAAAGATGTAGACATTTCGACCTTTTTCAAAACCCATGATAACACGCCCTGATTCTAATTCCAGTGATTAAAAAACGAACTTGAAACAGAATTTCTGCAACAATTTAGATTTACGCCGACTGTAAATAAACATCTTCAGAAAAGAATGAAACTCTGGATCATCTAAAATAAAAACAGCGGACTTCGTTCAGATAGTATCTTTATCCGGACTTCGCGCGTAATATTACAGACAACGGCATGAAAAAATCATTGGCTGGTCAATCTATGACACTTTTTCTCATAACTTCGATTACTTTCCAAATCACTCTACTTCAACAATAATCTTAAATTTCTGATTAAATATCACGTTCAATCTAACTAAAGATACAACATAACTTACTAAAACACGCCCACAAAAAAATTGACAATACAAACATAATTCAGCAGTTGCTGTTTGAGATCGAAGAATCTTCACGCTGTTCTTTTTCACATGACTCTCTCAATTCTGATTGGTCACAATTACTTGTGACAGAAAAGTCTGCAAAATTTGACACATCTGTATTTTCGGCTAAGTTCACATATTCGTTTCTACTTCCAATGAAATTACTATTTGGAGTTGCTTCCGAATAATTTGTGAAGTTGCAACTTTTGTTTTCTTCGGGCAAACCTGACATTTCAAAGCTTGAAGCTCTTCTTTGTAGTTTTGAGTTTGATCGAGAAAATGAGTTTGACCTTGAGTGAAAGTTTGAAGTGCTGCTTGCTCCTAGAGCATGTAAAGCTATTTCATCGTTAAGTCGGCTCGAAATTTCGAAGGCGGTCTCGTTCGTGAGTTGGTTTCGGCAGTTAGGATCCGCTCCACGTCGCAGCATCAGTGCAATTGACTTGTGGTTCCCGTTTGTGCACGCTACATGCAAAGCGTAGTTTCCGTGCACATCTGGTTGTGAGAAATCAGCACCCGCCTCTGCATAGGCCTCCAGTAACTGAAACAAAAAAAATCATTTCATCAAGTCACATTTCATTGAATATTAATTTGCAAAGATTGAAGATTCAAAACATAGTTGTCAACAGACAGTTGGCAAAGTGTAAATGAACTCAAGGGCATCGGAAAAAACATTGACTGAATTTTTTGTCAAGTAATTTTCAACTTCCAAGAAAACACATCAACAAAACTTCAACATGAAGCTCAGGAGTCCAGTATAATTGTAAATTTTGCGGTATCCGAGACTTTGTAATCGAAGAGAAAAATAAGAGAAGCCAAATCGGTTTTTCCTTTCAGTAACTAAAAACATTAAGATATATTTCTGAAACAACTTGTTCGAATTCCGAGTTTGCATGTGATTTATAACAAAAAAACAAGAACTAGAGCAAAGAGGCCACTAAATAACACCGCAAGGTCGGTTCATTTTGTTCGACCATCGAATCCAGATAAATTTTCATTGAAATCTTCAAAACATAGCCGACTGACCTTTGAAAAAGGTTAACGAACTCAGAGAAACTCAAATAAGGTCGAGAACTTTTCAACGTTTGAATTGCCGATAAAATATATCACGTTAATTCTCGCTGATTTTCAATGAACTTTTATCATCGACAATTCTTTCATAAAACAAGCCCAATTAGAGAAAAATGGGCTCTTTTTTATTTTTACCCCCACATTGGACGAGAGCGAAAAAAATGGATAAACCGGTATTTTTTTCAATTCCCTGAAAATTTGAAGTATTAAAGTCCATTTTTGAAAATGAAAGTATTTCAGATTTTTTTCCAGAAAAAAAAAACAAAAACGATAAGTCGACACTATCTAAATAAGTGATATATCACTTCGTTCATTAAAAATTTGAAAAGTCATAATTCAAAAAAATTTGAGGAACTGTAGACAAAAAAATTATCACAGAGGCGAGGCTGCGCTTCGCAAACACTAGCCAGAACACGGCAAAAAGTACATCTAGAGTTTCAAAAAGTGCAATAAGAAAAAGTAAAACTAAGCCTCGAATTAGTAAAAATTCGGCGACATCTCGGATTCAATCCTACGACCTACTGCGACCAAGATGATTTGCGTCTCACGCACTAACCACTCAGCCCGGATGCTTAGTTCATAACAATATTATTTGACATACAGTTTGAGATTAACTAGATTTATTGACCTGATAGTTGTCTGTATGTCACCTATTTTGCCCACAATTTGAGATTAACTAGATTTATTGACCTGTATGTCGTCGTAATAAGCGGCCATGCTGATACCATTTGCCACTTTAGTGCTCTCCGTGTATGGAAAGTGTGCCCCAGCCTGCACCAGTATGGCCACTATGGCCACACTCTTGCTCTTCACAGCACAAGTCAGGGGAGTGTCTCCATGCATGTCCTTTAGATGCACACTCGCTCCATTCTCCACCAGGTAGCGCGCACAGGCTGAAAAAATACCGATATCATCACAAGATAACTACCAGCCAAGCTCACTGGTTATTTAACAACCAAGGTCACTGGTTATTAAAAAACCAAGGTCACTGGTTATTAAATAACCAAGGTCACTGGTTAGTTAATACTAACAAAGTACATCGGTTGTTTTAAGATAGCAAACGCAGAGTAGGATAAGTATGAACGAACGCAAGGAAAATAAAAGACTGGCTTGTTTTTAAAGCCAGCATTTCGAATAAAACGCTATTTGAATTTAAAGAAGCTTCCATGATTGACATTTTTCGTTAAAATAAACCTAAGTCGAGAAATCTGCATCGATATGTAAACTTTTATTTCAATGACAAATCTAAAAATTAAAATCCATTTTCCAAACTAGAAATTCATATTTTTTTCGCCCCCTTTCCGCGTTTTTAATCGGAGACCGTTATTTTCCTTTTTTTGAGTTTAAATAAAAAATCAACACGACCCGTATAAAAAAGTGTTTTCACAACCTTCGTTGACAATTAATAACCAAGGTAAAATCAGTTATTTTAAAACCCCTTTTTGGAGATGGATGCCTTCTGTGACAGAAACAAATTCGAGCCAACAGACGAATGCAGCAGCCATCACTCGTTTGTTAGTTAGGACGATTTATCCCCAAGGGAAAGGACCAGCATACGAGCTGTTCAGCTTTTCGCCGAGAATCGCCGTTGTGCCCCTGCTTAAAAACTACATACAATTTTTTTGGTGAATTTTTTTGAGTGGGTTATGTTGTCTCAACCTAACGCAATGTACCCGGATCATGGTGGGCTTCGAACATCCGCCCTTTCGATTGAGAGGCGGAGACGTAACCACTGCACCAACTCTCCCCTCTTCCTCCTAGCCTCATTAAAAACCATGTTGACTGATTTCTTGTATGCAAACGCATTTTGCAGTTTAACAAAATTATATATCCCAGCTGATTTGAACCAATGCTTAAAAAGTTAAAATATCGTAGAAAAATCTGACATTATTTGCAGGCTACAAAGGACCAACAAGGTGAACAAAAAATATATTTTTTTTTGTTAAAACAAAGCTAAGCCTGTTAGAATAATTTTTTGTTCAAACATCTATTTCGAAACTTATGGGCGGCGCATTGTTAGTTATTTTTCAGCCAAATAAATTTCGACTACACATCATAAATTCGCTCGGAAATTTTCTTGAAAATTCAACCCTCCAGATAAATTTAGATAAACTTCTAATCTATCATTTAGACTATAAATGACAACTTAACAAAATCAGATTAGAAAATGAAACGGCAACATTTGTTCAAAATATTGATTCGACCCTTTTTTTATCTCTTATTTCTCTACTTATCAAGCCTACCTTCGTTACCAGCCGAACATGCAACATGCAGCGGGGTTCTTCTGTCATAATCAGCACAAGAGATACTCCTCTTGCCCTCACTGCTCGACAACAGAGTACTCAAAGTCTTGCCTTCGTCTTCATTTGCAGCCGCAGCACACAGTAGACTCGGCATGATTGCATTGTTCAGTTCGATTAACTCAGGTGCCGAGGTCAACTGCAGGGCATTTGCCAGTTTGTTCAGAAAACCCTGTAACCAGAAAAAAAATAATTTTACGATTGTTAAAACTTTATTGGCTAATAAAATCAATTGATGGTCAATTCAGCAACGGCAGATTCGAATCTTTCGAAAGAGGTGCGGATTTTCAAACTTTCGTCTGCTTTTTTAGATCAATGAACACGATAATTTCCCGAAATTTCCTTTTTTTAGGTCTATGAAAACGGTTATTTCCCAAAATATCCACTTTTTAGGTCAATGAAAACCAAAATTTTCTGTGTCGCTTTTGGAATTTGGACAAGGTTTTGACAATAAATCGTGTTTTTTGGCGCACACTTCCAAAGCTAGTATGTATTGACGCCTTTAGAGAACAAAATTTTCAAGGTCCGTCATCCTAAAATTGATGTCGCAAAATAGTAGCAAAGGGCGAACCTTCGAGTAGTGAGCCCAACCCCCCCCCCCCCCCCCCCCCCAGTAAATCCGCTACTGGGTCCGTTACCGAAGATCCTTGACATGAAAGTGTTCGAAGGTTTTAGCTTTTACTTCAAAATCAGTCGTATTCATGTAAACGTAATGGCCGTATCACTTAAGATATTGCTTTTTTTCATCGATTACTGCTAACTATTCGAATAACTTTAGAACCACAGAGACCTGTGTTAACTTATCATGTTCGTTGAACACTTCGAAAAGGTTTATTACCAAATAAGTCTCGACAAGTTGAACGCATTTTTACGTCATTCATTAGACAATTTTACGTCAATTGACATATGGTATAAACATCAAGATAAGAAGACTAGAGTAACTTAACGCTCCGCCTAATTTGTTTTAAAAGTCAAATAATCGAATAGTACTTTTGTTGTCAAGGTGTATCTAAAGCTACATACTACACAGTCCCTTTAATTTTCTTCTTCGAGTATGATATATAATATGAATTAAAACAGCAAAACATCGAAAACAAAATTTTGCAGCAAGTGTGATTCAAGACTGCTCGTATCAATGCAAAGCCCTAAATGTTCCGACTGCCTCTTTAAATCTAGGAAATTTAAAAAATGATAAAAATTTAAAAAAAAAAAGAAATTGCTTTTTTTGAACTTTTTTAAAATATATTCTGCCACGCCTTAAGTTGAGATCAAAATTATGTAAGTCGCGTCCAGCAACGTGCTAATAGTTCTAAATAGTTTGCTTCAAATTAAATAGGAACGATTTATGAGCAGGATTGGATTCAATAACTACTTACGCTTAAATTGAACGAATTATATCCTGCATTAATTGTCGTAAACTAGACAAACTGGTCACTCTGAAACCACAAAAACTTTACAAAAATATCACAAGCAAAAAACTTTTTAAAAAAGAGCTAGGATATCGATAACTTTCAGAGGGTATAGAAAAAAGGCTAGTTAAAAGTAGAAATTTGTCTGAAGAAAAAAGACACCATGCCCATGCACAAATAATCCATCCTTTATCGAAAGTAGGAAGAACAACAAAAATTCTCATATTAGGGCGAAGCCTTGAATTTTCCGCTGCTTTTAAAAGGGGGCGTTATACAGGGGTCTAGGACAACAAGCCGACGGGACTTCAAGCCGAAGAGACTTCAGGCCGAAAATTAAACTTTACAAGCACCTCAAATCATTATTTTTTCATCTGTAAAACGTTTCTTTTCAAAATCATAGGCTAGTTCAGTCCGTAATAAGCGTTATTTATGACAATGCACTACTTTGGATTGGCATTAGATAATAATATCAGCCGTTTTTTGAAATGCATAAATTATAAACAAGAAAATTACCTCCAACCGTGTTTAATTTTTCAACTTTCCTAAACTTCATTTGGAGGTTTAAATTTCGTGAAAACGCTACTAATTACCGATTGAAGATAATGAAATTGAGAAATTCTGTAAAAAAAGTTTTCAAAATAACCTGATTTCATGACTTAATGAGAAAATTTTCGGCTTGAAGTCCCTAATTTAACGATTCGGCTTGAAGTCCCGTCGGCTTGATGTCCGGCACCCGTTAGACAGTGCCGAAGTTAGAGAGTGCCGAAAAAGGCGGGAAATATTGGAACGCAATTTAAGAGGCTAGCTTTTGGCGGGAAAATTAATAATGACACTTGAAACTTGTTCAGACTCAATTTTGGCGCCAAAATCGATGAGCAAACAAAACTTTCTTTTTTTTTCTCAATTAGTTCACGACAAATAAACTTGTTCAGACTCAATTTTGGCGCCAAAATCGATGAGCAAACAAAACTTTCTTTTCTTTTCTCAATTAGTTCACGACAAATAAGTCAGTTTCTGCACTCTTTAACAAATTTTCGGCCCTCTTTAACAAATTTTTGTTTTCGGCACTCTCTTACTTCGGCACTGTCTTACCCAACCTTTTAAAAGCCTGTCTAGCGATAGCTTTTGAAAAGAAGTTGAAACTTTCAATTGAAAATTTCAGAAAATACATATTTCGCATACAGCAAAGAATTAAATAAGCCAAATAGAATGCATCAATTCAATTTGGAAGAATTTCTAAGCAGGATTAAACCGCCGCTTACGCGTTAACGTTAGTAGCACAAAAATATCGGGCTTACATTGCCCCAATTGGCAACTTAACGAAAACTGATCACAGGTGAAATATCATTTAAGTTTGAGCTTAAGACAACAATAGCTTGCAGACGGTAAAGGCAAATTTTTGCCATTAATAGCTAGTTAAAAATCGCAACTGGTCTGAATAAAAAACCAATCCGAGCACAGATATTCCCAAGTCAGAACAATGAGATCTGTGCCACCTTAAACTTTAGACTTGATAGTTTAGATATTTTATTTTCTTGGGCTGATTCGCGTCGCAACAAAATAAAACTTTGAAATGGATGCTTTTGTAGATTCGGGCTCATCATTCGACTTTAGTTTGACATGATTCGACACTCTGTTTGACAGAAGACTTTGTGCGACGTCGCAGGGAGCGTCAAAAACGTGACATCGTTCGGTTAAAGCAGACGTCGAGCTCCTCCGACCGGGAAGTTCCGTGGAAGATGATTTAGAGTTGATATAATTGCACAAGTGGTACATGTTCAAAAACAAGAGAATGTACTCTTTGTTATAAATAAACCATTGTATCAAAAATGTTATTGGAATAAAGAAGAAATAACCAGCAGACAGTTGAAAAAGTGTCAATTAACACAAGGAAACCGGAAAAAATTATTTCAAAAACTAGATCATTAGGTTCTCTTTTTTCCGCTGGGAAATCTAAAAATTAAAATCCTTTTTCGAAAATAAAGTCTTCTTTAAAAGTCTTTTTTTTTGCTGTTCGAGGCCATTCAATTTTTCCTGTTCGATCGAGGAGTAAGCCTTCACAAAGGACAATATATGACAATATTTGTCTTAAAAATGACAAATACGCTTTATAAAAAAATCCACCTTCTAATTAGGAAAACGATCATTCAAAACAAAAGTTACGTTTATATTCCTTTCTGTTCGAATTTTTCAATAGAAAAATCCAATCAGAATAAAAAAGAAGCAGGGCTTTTAAAATGTTTTTTTTTCTCTCAAAATAAAGCTTAATTTTAAATTTATTAAATAAAAGAGTTAAGCTTCGCTTATTAAACAGTCTGCCAATGTAAGTTAATGAAAAAATGTCAATTGGTTAGGGAAAGAAATAAATCAAACCCGATAACTTACCGGGACCAGTTTCAATTAATTATATGTTTAATTGTAATGTTAAAGTTGTTAGGCTTGTTATACTCACCTTCACTTTAGAGGCGCAGTTCTCGGCTATCAGCCGAACCAAAGGGGGCGGTTGCTGCTGCAAAGTGCAAACCAATCCAGTTGTTAATACATCATACGACACAAAAGCATACCAGAACTTGACTAGTACCAAAATATTACAAAAAAGATAAGTATGGAAAATATTTCTGTGAGTTATGCGATAGATTATTTAAAGCGAGAGTAAAAAAAACTACACAGTTAAGTAAATTTTTGCAAATTTCAAAATTTTGAGAAAAAAAACTAAATTACCTCATAGCCTTAGCTTCAACTTGAGGAAACTTTTCTGATTATTATATTTTTGGTGAGACGTACCCAATCCGATAATTTATGACAAAACCCATTTTGTGGGCCATTTTCGTTCTCAGATACTAGATTTTTGATACGGGTAACATTTTATAACATCACACAACAAAAAAACGGTGTGGACTTCGATATGAAACGCTATAGAGGTAGTAGTAATAATAATGGGACACACTTTATACAAAGGGTGTAAAACAGTCTGCAAATTTTAGATTCGGCTAATAAGGTCTTTCTTCTATTGGACCATTCTGCTCAGTGCAAAACTTCTTAACAGAACATAAAAAAACTGCCACCAAGGCGTAATAAAATATAAGAAGTTTTTGTGCTGACTTTTTTGAAGAAAATAACAGAATATTTATGATTGGGTGTGTTCATTTTCCAGACAAATATCGCAATTTCAACTAGCAAACTTTGACGGAATTTTAATAAAATATCGCAATTTCAACAGAACGTAAATTTTAAACAAATATCGCTAACAGAATGTGAAAAGTTTTGACGGAATTTGAATAAAAAGATGCGCAAAATTTCTCATGTGTTTGACCTGAATGCATATATTTTGAAAAAAAAACATCTGAATATATGTTAATGAACGCAAGGAAAAAGAAAAAAATGCCGACTTGTTTTTTTTAAAACTTCAAAATAAAATAAGGCCTGTTTGAATTTCAAGAAAAATTTAAGATTGAGTTGTTTTGCTGAAAATAACTTAATTTGAGAATAATGGATCAATGAGCCTAGTTTTTTTTGCTATGAAAATCAGAAATGAAATCCACTTTCGAAACTAGAAGTCGCTCACATTTTTGCACCTTTTTCACTTTCGTACTTGGAAAGAGCAATTCACCTAATTTTTAGCAAGAATTTTAATTGAAATTCAAAAGTGCATTTACACCTAAGTGCAGCCATAAACTCAATAATATGTATGAATGCATATCTGTAGTTGTTCGACCATTTTAGGATTTTTTTCTAAAAAAAAACAATGCCAATTGACATTTGGAAAAGAGTGATGAACGCAAGGAAACCGAAAAAAAAGACTTTTTTTAAAAAAAACCTTCAACTTGCAAATTTGAAAGAAACAGAATATGCCCTTAAAGCTCTTTGAATTTCATGGACAATTTATGATTGACCATTATGTGATAAAATTAACCCAATTTGAGAAAACTGGCTCAATAGATAAATTTTTATTACATGTAACCTGATGATTAAATTCCATTGTCGAAATAAGAAGTTGATCACGTTTTTGGTGGCCTTTAAATTTCAGCTTTTCGATAGTGGAGTTTGCCTTCCTTTTAGCAAAGAAAATAAAGTGCAGATAAAAAAATCAAAAGTCAAACTGCAAGAAATCAAACTTGAGCGTGAACACATTACGAGGCCAAACTATGTATTTTGTGAATTGTACGCGGATTCCGCAGCAAAGACACTCTTTTTGTTCTTTTGTTTTCTTTGATCGGTCCTAAAAATTTTTAACATTTTCAAAGACTTGTCTATGGATTGCAGAGACCTATACACACCAAATTGTGCGTGCGCCTGAAAAAAAAACTACACAAAATCACCTACTAAAACAAGAGTATTCACTACGTTCATTACTAATAATGAAATCCCCTACAGTCCAACTATTGATGAGCGTGACACAACTGACGCAGAGGCGGATCTAGGATTTTCTCGAGGGGGTGGGCGGATTTTCAAAAAATTTTCCAAAATTTTGACGACCTTTTTTTTTTTTTTAGGTCGACCAAATTGATTTTCCCATAAATCCGCCCTTGAACTGACGACAGTGATGCATTGTTTTAAACTATTTAAACTGCTTACTTTAATACTTTAATATTATTCTCTTGTTAATTGTATCTAAGATCCGTACAAGGTGATATATTACAATAGATGGCAGGCTCAAGTTGTTAATGACTGTAATAATTAATAATAGGTGGCTGGTTCAATAACATAGGTGGCAGGGGGGAGGATGTTAACTTGATCCGAGCCTACGAATGCGTGTAAGTTGGTTGCAACATCCACATACCTTGTTACGCAGTGAAATTTCTCCCCTAGCAACATTCTCCACACTCAACTCTCCCCTCAGATTCTGCCTCATCAACTCCCTCTTTTCCTCAATGGACAGGTCATCTTTAGCCAGTACATAGCCCAGCTTAGTCAGAGCTGCTTCCGGGGTCATGTCTCCCCCAAGCACCACCCCACTACTCTTCAGCGCCACGCCAGATGCATAGCCTGCATAAAATAAAATATGCATAAAAAATAATTGTTGCATGTTTCGCGCCTCGTCAAATATTTCACCCCGTGTCAGGACATTTGTGTCCCAGACATTTATGTCGCGGCAAAAACAGTCCAAAATGCAAAAAGTTCTTTGTGTGTGAGAGATAATAAAATGGGAATCTGTGAGGGGCGAAATATTAGAGAAGACTACATAACACAAAAATCTAAATAAAAATACTTTTATTTGGGTTGATTTGGATGATTTTGGCCGAAAAATTGCAACTTTGGGGTGCGAATAGAACTAATTTTTAGCGCCAGGTTGCCGATAAAAAAATTTCCGGGTAATTCGTCGGCAAAAAATGGAAATCGTTAAATTATACCAAAAAAGTATCAGTATAATAGCAGCAGCTTTCTTAACTTGAAAAATCGGTTTTTGTTATTGAACATCCTCAACTTTGGTTGAATTGAATTGATCGATCAAGTCGCCACGCAATTCGCCTTCACTTACCTTTGATCCAGTTTTCTCAAAGTTTCAAATTTCACTCACCACGGCATATACATTAACATGACTGCCATTTTTTACGTTCAAAACCTCTTTCGGACGTTGAAACCATTTCATACATTCATCTTTAAAACTAGCAGAGTAGACATTTTCGGTAACAAAATAAATATGGACGAATATCTATTTATTTATTCAACTTAATACAATTTAATTTTACGCTTCGTTATCTTTTTTTTACCTGGGGACACCCCACCCTTGTAGCACTGAGTGCAGTTTATGATCAACACCCCCTCGTCAGACGCCTTCTTGAACGCCCTCAGAATATCCTCCCTCGCATCTGGTCCATTCCCACTTCCGAATGTCTGCAACACCACCCCCCGCACGGGGGGACGGAGGAAGTTGGAGATGAGTTCGACTGTCATGCCTGGGTAGAAACGCAACATGGTCACGTTAGGCTCCATCTTGTCCTGGATGGAAAACTCCTCTGCAGAACAAATAGAATTCATAGGTTTCACAATTTACAAATTTTGAAGGGAACACGCGACACAAAAAACGCAACTATTTGAACAAAACTTTCTTAAAAATTCCCAAAAACCGTATTTTTGCTCCGTTTTTTCATCTTTAACTGTTTCTGAACTGAACATGTTGGCTCAGAAAATAAACAACAAATTAAAAAACATTCAACATTTAAGTTTCTCGGCCTTTTCGGATGGAGGGAACGGATTGACATAAAGCATTAGGAATTAGGCAATAATAGTTTAAGTATTTGTAAAAAAAAACTTCGGAATCACGACTGAAACTGTTTTATTATGATACAACACTTGAACCCCTATTAATGTTTTTTGAATACCTAAAATCGCGCGAAAAAAAACAGCCTTTGCCTTCTTCCCACTCTTTGAACAATATCTTGGCTAACAATTACTTAACTACTGTCGCAGCAAAAAATTAACTTGCCAATAAATTAAATTAACCAAATAGAGTAAAAAAATAAGATAGCCATTAGTTACAAGATAATGAAAAATATAACTAGATGAAACATATAACGAGATAAAAACATGTCTAGATTACGGGAAATTAAAATGGCAAGGGTATGATTCTACGGATACTTACTGAGTTCCGGGTCCCTGTAGATGATGTCCCAGCGGATGTTCACATACATGTCTATGTCTGCCAATGGTTGCATATTTGGAGAGTGAAACGCATGGTAAGAAGAACAGTCCACCTTCGACACACGGTTCCCCCTAAACGGAATTACTTTCTGGGCTGTTAAAAATGACTTCTAGCCTTTCTTAAACGCGTTTCGTTAATTGCACAACTTTAAAAATTCATTTTTGAAAAAAAAATTTGAAAAAATCATTTTTTTTAATACTCAAACAAGCAAAATGATCACCACCACTTTCTCACCAAAAAACAAGCCAAAAATCAAAAGAAAGAAATGCTTTAATTATCAGCAGCCAATTGACAAAAGCTGCAAGAGAAGAAAACGTATAAATTGTTTTGTTTCTCTCACCTGTAGAGAGTGTTTTTGAAGAAGAGCGACACTTCTGGAATGGAGTAGTGTCCTGCACAGAAAAGAGCTCCCATCAAATTCTCCCTCGCGTCACTCCTGTGCTCAAAAATAGGCACCTGGGACCCCGTCAACACTATCGGCTTGCCTATACACAAATTAAATTGTCATTCAAATAACCCGAAAAAAAAACAGCGACAAATATTTAGCCCAACAGCAATTAAGTTAGAAGAAAATTTATTTTTTATTTGCGGCTCTCATTTCGTATTATCAGGTCGGCAATTTCAATATCATTTGGCTTTAAGAGAGGACTTAAGCTTAAGAAGGCCAGTAATTGTGTACACGTTATAGTTTCATTACTGACCGAGGTGGTCACACATCATGGACAGTGCAGACGCAGTGTAGGCCATAGTGTCTGTTCCATGGAGGATGATGAATCCATCGAACTTGTCGTAGTATTTCCTGATGTCTCTTGCCATCTGACACCAGTTGTCCTGCAAATCACAAAATGACAGAAAGGAAGCCGATTTAGGGGTGGCGATGTTCGGAGAAGGACGCCCCTTTACTCAGGGATTCGACCCATGATCACCCAAGGCGTCCCGAATTTACCTACTATTTCAATAACTTTTAGCGATTCTACCCTTAAACTTTCTTAAGGAACCTAAGCAGCTTTTTTTGCAAATGCCATTGAAAAACTGCAAAAAAAAACGGGTCAGAGCGAAAGCTAATAAACGCCAGTGAATGGAAGTGCAAGTGAATCGGTGTTTGCCGCTAAACCAGGCTGCTCAAACCCGTCAGAAAAAAAGTGATCTGGCTTGTTTGGCGACTCAATTACGCTTCGGCTATTCACTGTTTCTCAACTGCTACCTTTACAGGTTGGACCCCAGTGTCCCCAATGAAAGACCAAGTGCTTAAACACTCCATGCGACACCAACCACTTCTTTAAATGTCCCAAACCTTACTACACTCACTAATCTCACACTTTGGTTCAATTCAGACATCTCCTCTTCTTTTTAAGATTGGACCAGCGATCAATCACATCAGTTGAACTCGCTCCTGATGGCCGTTATCGACTCAACATTGGCTCATAACCTCGACTATGAGTTGTTTTCCCGTTCCTTGCGACCACTTATACGGAAGAAATTTTATTCAGACACCATAGCAACGCTATAAAAACAAATCCCCGTTTGACGGCGTAGTTACTGGAATCGAGGCCCCCTTCTAACCAGAATCACACCTGGGGGAAAAGCGCAAAGTCTGAAATGGACGAAACGACGCTACAAACAGCCTTGACGAAAACAAAGCGCTGCCCCTCGATACATCAACTACAGCTACAACAGTATGTTCTTTTTCCTGTGAATTACTGGCAGCGGTGGTCTAGAAATTGAGGGAGTGACCGTTCTTCTTTCAAAGACCACTTCATATTGCTAATAGGATCAAAAATTCACAAATTATCTACTTTGACTGACAAAATGGAACAATTTTCAAAAGAGTGCTTGTCGCGTCAAGACACAAAACTCTACTTGGCAAGCGCGCAAAAAACACGCATTTTTTTCTAAGCCCTTCAATAAAATTTTGACAAAAAATATTTTTGAAGGTTTCAGCAGTTATCGATAAATGAAAATGGCTAACTTAAAAAAAGTCAAATTAAGGTTTCGAAAACGCCCTCCTCCGAAAAACGCCAAGTCTGGAACAGATAACAGGTATGGTGTTGAAAGTCTATTGCTGTATACCTGTGTCATGTTGCTGCTGTCGAGGAGTGGCTGGTACTCCAGTATCTCGAACTCCACCCGAGTTCCCAGTTGGGATTCGGGCATCACGAACAGAGTGCCATTGCCCATACTAGCCGATCCAGTCACCTAGAGCAGAGCAGAAGTTTGAAATGTAGCATGCTCATGATAAGCACGTTCGATCTGAAAGTTGGGGTCGAAATATGATTGTTGGGTTCCTAAAATATTGATGGGTTCCCCTCAAGAAAAATTTAAAGCGCCTAGAAAACTTTCGGATATAACTGTTTTTTATGCGTTTGAGGTTTTCATAAAATGGTTGGACCCATCTTTCATACTTGCTTCTTCTGGCATGTTAAACGGTAATTTTGGCCTGTTTGTGAAATAAATTGCGTGAGGCGCAGGAGATTTGGTCAAAATAGGGTCTTTACAGAGATTTAGGAGAGCTCGAGAAATCATTTTGGTATCTTAAAAAAAGGTCGACAAACAATTTTTGAAAAAATTTTGGAAATCCATAATTTGAAAGAACGCAGTCGCTAAAAAACAATTTCAACCTCGTCTCAATTTTTGCCTATTCAAAATTCCGATTCAAGTTTATAACGATCAAAAAATAGTGATCAGCAAATAAGACGACAGCCATAAGGACGATAACCGTTTCTGATAAGTTTTCAAGATGACGCTACACGTAGGGTTGTGCAGTTACTAGTAAGTAAAATTCGTTTACTAGTGAGTTACTAGTAAGTTACCACTTTTTTACTAGTAAGTTACTTTTACTTACTAGAAAGTTTCAAAAACTCAGAATCTGCCTGAAACTACCAAAATTGAAGACTATTCATTTTACACAAACTCAAAATCCGCTAAATAATCATTATGATCAATATTAACAAGTGAAGCAGCGTTGCATTATATGAAAACAAGTTTATCTGCTCTTTCGACTGATAATTGAGCCTCATTTTTTTCAAAAATTTCATATTGGTTCAACTTACTAGTAATAAGCCTTATTTTGCTTACTAGTACGTTACTAGTACTTTTACTAGTAACTTACTTACTAGTAAGTAAGTCCGCACAACCCTAGCTACACGCCATTCTACACATTGTATTTCTGAGAAACTTAAACCGCTTAAATTCGAACTGCTCATTTTAACCGTAATAACGCTTATTTATCGTTTAATGTCTTATCGCCCTAATGCCTTCCCGCACCGAAGTTTCATGGGTAATAGTCGATTATAATGGATTTTCCTTGACTAAAATGTTGTCAATATAATCGATTATCATGTCAAATTTAGACCACGTAATCGATTTTTAATCGATTATAATCGATTATTTTGGAAAAATTTAAATCCATTATAATCGATTATAATCCATTTTTGTTTTCAATATAATGGATTATTCTTTGTACATAAAATCCATGAAAATTGATTAAATTTTGTAAATAATGACTCTAATTTCTGCAATTTTCTGCAAAACTCGAACGAACACGTTCATCCAGGGGCGACCAATATGTAGTAATTTTCCAAAAAGTGCCCAAAAACAGCATTTTTGACCAGCTCCTCGCGTCAACCCCCCGCCCCAACGTACAACCCACCCGCCTCAACGTACCCCCCCCCCGCCCCAACGTACCACCCCCCCCCCCCGCCAACGTACTCCCTCCCCCCCAACGTACGCCCCCCCCCCACCAACGTACCCCCAACCCACGACGTACCCCCTCACGTACCACCATCCCCCCAACGTACCCCCCCCCAACCCACGACGTACCCCTCTCACGTACCCCCATCCCCCACGTAACCCCCAACCACGACGAAAATTAACTCGATTGAAAATAGGAAAAAATGAAATTAAGCGAGAGAACAAAATAACTAACTTAATTTTAACAAAATTATGAAAAAATGAAAACAACACACAAAAAGATTTGAATAAATAGATTATAATCCATTATAATCGGTTAAAATGGATTATTTTTCTTTTGATAACTTTTTATTGAAAATAATCGATTATATTGGGATTTTATTGCTTAAAAAATATTATCATTATAATCCATTTTCAATCGATTATAATCGATTATTTTTGTTATTTTGTAGAGACTCACAATAAAAATCCAATATAATCGATTATTATCCATGAAACTTCAGTGCGGGTTGTTGTCTTAATGGCGTGTTGTCCTATTTACCTAGCACCAAAAATGTACCTGTGCTGTGAGCAATGGAGGACTGACGAGAGATCTCAGAGCTGCGAAGTTCTTGTCGTGTATCATCGGCAACTCACTGATCGTCTTGCCGAGGAAGTTCGGCTTCGGAACTAGACCCATCCCCCGACGCTCCTCGCACATTCCTATCGTGCCTCCAGTGTAAATAACCAGCACGCGATGGTGAACAGGGTCCCGAAACGAAGGACTCTGTAGTTCCTCGTCAATCTGGATGTCATAGAGCGGACGATGATGTTCCTCGAAACTCGGATCCTGGATGTCCCGTAGTTTCACATGCAGATGTTTCGTCGGCTCGCTGAAATGTTTGTGGATCTCGTCGAGAGGATATGGACGTTTTTTATTCTGGTTAGGAGACATGATTGCGTTTCGATTCATGTAAAAAGAGAACTTAACAACGAACAAATAATCAGTTCTTCAAAGGATTTTTAAAGAAAAAAAATGGGTAAAACAATTTTTTGCTGAACGTTTTTTGCTCTTATGGAGAGAATTGTGAATTTAGAAACTAATGAAACTATTTGGCAAATTCTTCATTTCGAAATGTAAAATTAAGATTTTTAAACCAGAATTGGGATATGAAAAACTTCGGTTTTAAAAAATTGAGAACGAAAACGAGTTCAATTTTTGTGAATAACTTCTGCTTGCGTGAACAAAATACGCCTGTTATGTAATTTTCTACAACTTGTTACATAATATTCACTCGGATTAAAAAACAATACAGTCGCACAGACGGTTGTAAGGTGGCCAGTCAAAAAGCAGAATGGTCTAAGAGCGTAATTGGTCCAAGAGAGCAGAAAAACAGAAAAATATTATCTTTTTTAAGCTAATCTGTAAATCAAGTAAAATAATAGTCAATAACCAAAAAAACTAATACTTTATGCACATTAAAAAAATCAATGAAAAAAAACTTGATGAAATTATTCAATTCATGGATACTTAATACTTTTTCTTGGTATGTATTGAGGATTCTGATAATTGTTTTATCAATTTGCCCGTATTAATCAGTAATATTTTTCTGTTTTTCTGCCCTTGGACCCATTCTGCTCTTAGACTGGTTACATGTCAGTATTTAGACAGCCGCGTATTCATACTGGTCAGTATTTAGACAAATACTGTTTCAACCAATCAGAATCGAGACAAAGAAGAAATTAATAAATAATTATTATTTATTTTGGATTATTTATGTTTTTTCTCGATTCTGATTGGTTCATACAGTATTTGTCTAAATACTGACCAGTATGAATACGCGGCTGTCTAAATACTGGCTGCACTCCTCTTAGACTATACTGCTTATTGCTCCACCTCCCAGTTGTAAGTAGTCTGATTGGCTGGATTGACAAAGAAAAAACCAAGAATACCAACGAACTGAATTCATTGTGAGCCGAAAGTTTTAGTCTGAGCTAAAATAGAATTTAATTTTGCTCATTCATAATTTTTAATGATCCTATAAAAATTATGATGACAAGTATTTTTCATTAATTTTAGTTTCACAAGAATAATTTTGGTTTTTCTTGTCTGGTTACAATTTTTGGTTCTGCTTTATTTGTCTTCGTCAAAATTACATCAAAAACACAAATGTTTTTGTCGCCAACGATACCATGTTTGAGAATTTAGAAGAACGGAAAATTTAGCAGGCTCAGCCAAAAGCAGACCCAAATTCTAGGGTCAGCCAGCCAAAAATCGGGTTTATCGGGTCGAATCCCTGAAGAAAGGCGTCTGCCCCAAACCTATCCCCAAAATCCGCAACTGGTGGTTATTTTTTAAAGAAAACTGAATGTTTTTATAAGACATCATTCTGCAGTTGAAGACTTCTGCTCAATGTATATCTCGGCAGACAAAATCACCAACTGATCTGTAACGTACGGCTGATGCAATAGAGCTTTTACTTACAAATCGAAACTGAATGAGAATGACCGACTGACTGAAAGAACGGTTTAACAACCGAGCGATCAACAAAATTCTGTTCTTAGCTACCAAATTTAACCAAAGCCACCTTGGTATTATCTTACGATAGCCATTCTGACTGGCCTACAAGAAGTACCAGCCCTCAATCAAGAGTTTCTCAAGTTGTCTTTGGTACCATTATACTTATTTTGACGTTTTTTTAAATCAAAAGCTCCCAAAAAGTTTACAACGGAGTTTTTTCCAAAAAATGCCAGCGGTGCAGAAAAACATGCCGGTACAAGTATGATAATTGGGTCCTTAAATTTTATATGGGTCCCTGAAGAAACATTTTGAGGCCTTAAAATCTTCGAAAAAACATGGTTCGTATTCGTTTCCTGGGACCCATTATAATAGTACCAGCATGTCAATTATGGTCATTCTGGAGAAGAGCTCGAACATTTCAAAATGGTTGATCAAAAAAACCCGCGCACATTAATAACAAGACTGCTCGTATCAGGGCGAAGCCCTGAATGTTCCGACTGCCTTTTAAGGTTTTATGGAGCAGTAATAACATCAAAAAAGTAAATGTAATAAATGAATATGAAAAACAAAATTTTCTAAAATTTGAAATTTTTTATGAAAATCATCCCCCCACACGCCATATAAAGTACAAAAAGATAGATTTAGCTCCTTTTAACAAATCAATTATGGCAAATAAGCTTCTTTCAACCAATTTGGAACGATTTTAAGACGGATTAAATCTCCGCTTACGCGTTAATAGCGCGAAATATATCGCGCGTTAATTGTCCCAAATTGGCCAAAATGGCTATCTTTAAACCCCCCTAACTTTACGAAAAATGATCACAGGTGAAATATCTTTTCAAATTTGAGCTCAGGACAACAATAGCTTTTGAATGATATAAAAAAATTCCGTCAAAAATGGCTAGTTAAAAAGTCGAAATTTGTCTGAAGAAAAAAAAAACCCACCCCGAGCACAAATATTCCGTTACTTTCGTATCGAAAGTCGGAACAATAATAACAAGACTGCTCGTATCAGGGCGAAGCCCTGAATGTTCCGACTGCTTTTGAAGTCTTATGGAGCAGCAGTAATAACATAAAAACATTATATGAAATAAAATAAAATGAAAAATTTTTTTTCTAAAATTTGAAATTTTTTATGAAAATCATCCCCCCACACGCCATATAAAGGTACAAAAAGATAGTTTTCGTTCCTTGTAACACATCAATTATGGCAAATAAGCTTCGTTCAACCAATTTGGAACGATTTATAAGACGGATTAAATCTCCGCTTACGCGTTAATAGCGCGAATTATATCGCGCGTTAATTGTCCCAAATTGTTCAAAATGGCAATCTTTAAACCCTCATAACTTTACGAAAAATGATCACAGGTGAAATATCTTTTCAAATTTAAGCTCAGGACAACAATACCTTTTGAATGATATAAAAAAATTCCGTCAAAAATGGCTAGTTAAAAAGTCGAAATTTGTCTGAAGAAAAAAAAAACCCACCCCGAGCACAAATATTCCGTTACTTTCGTATCGAAAGTCGGAACAATAATTCTTGCAGAAACACTTTGTTTCTGCAAAATTTAGTCTAAAAAGGACCATTTACTTTTACGTCTCATAAATTTTATATGTATGTTTTTTGAAGTGCACAATTGCGTATAGTTTTGGTAAGTTTATACTTTCGCTCTGAATTTGGCTCAAGCCATTTCAGTTCAAGGGTATGATCCGTGTTATGGTCCCGAATTTTCCGAGCTTTTGAACCATTACTTATAATGGATCTACTTAACAAATATCCCCCTTTCAAGAAAGGGGTGATTGTCAAGTAGATTAAGTTAGTCGAATTTTCGAAAAATCAGAATAGAGCAAAGTTCGAATTTTATTAGAACGCTCTAGTGCTAATTTAAAATTTACTTCTTTCATTTTCAGGGGTGCCAATTTTTGGTAGATACCATAGAAGTGGTGATATTGTGAAGTACAACCCTTACAATTACCGAAATTTATTCGTAATGGTTTTCTACAAAAGCAATGAAAATGCAAAAGCTATGAACGCAACCCCTGAAAATGTTAAGTAAAATAAATCCGGGAAACTTACCTGGCAGTTCTTGCGAAGAACGCCGCCCTGGCAGATTTTCCTCGAGGCATCCGCTGCCCGAGCGACAGTAACACAAAAAAGCTCCGCAAACAAAATTTGGCTACACTGTTTCAGTGTAATTATCTTGATAATTGTTTTGGCTTCAGTAAGAATTTTTTAATGACCGCTAGTTTTCAAAAATTAAGTTTATATCAAGTCTAAATGCGAAAAAAAACGTAGGTTTGAAATGCGATCCACAGTTTTAGTAATGAATGAGCAAGATGCTATAAATAGTTAATGAAATATTGATCTTTGACTTTGGCAGCATAAAAATGACACTTTAACCGTACGGGAAGAATTTCTAATTCAAGTCTGTCGGTTGACAAAAAGGTGTATCATAAACAAATCGGAGAATGCCTCAAGTGCCAAAGAGCTTTTGTAAAAAAAACCGTGCATTTTCTATGCGGGTTTGTAAAAACTGGAAAATGAAAAGAACTGGAGGGAAATACCTACCATCGCCGAAGGACCAAAAAATCGAAAGTTATACTAGCCGGGTCGTTTCGATTATACCCCCTTAAATGATGGAAAAAAAATGAAAAATGTTCTTTCAAAGCTTGACTGATTTTCCTTAAAAATGTCGAGCTGATATCCCGAGTGTTAAATCAAGCTAGAAACTGGCAAAAAATGCGCATTAAGGACAATTAAAAGCGCATTTTATTGAAATTTATGCTCGGAAAAATGGCGAAAATTGGAGAAAAAAGTCAGTTTGAGACTCAAATAAGAAAAAAATGGTTCGTTTTTAGCAGTCCCATTATATTATAGTGCATTTCCTAGTAACAGTGTCCCAATTGTATAATACAAATTTTCATTTCATTTTTTCATAATTTAAGGGGATTATAACCGAAAAGACCCTACTAGCCTATTACAGTTCAGGTTTGAAAATTCGAAAAAGAAATAACCTTAAAAATCAGAGCGCGTTGGACACTTGATTTGACGTTGAATGTTTTAAAATGTTCGGCCGTTTAATAGTTCGGCCAAGGGAATTATAATGCAAAAAAATGGAAAGGAAACGGCAGACAGTATTGGAGCACGCATGTAACTGAATTAGATTCCCTGAAAGAGTCGATCGGTTAAGCTGCATTAAATTTGTTCACGCCAAGTTGGTAAAAGGGGTGACCGGCAAATGAGACGACAGCCGTTAAGACGACAACCGTTTTTGATGGGACTTTAAGACGACGCTACACGCAATTCTCCACATTGTATTTCTGAGAAATTTAAACAGCTTAAATTCGAACTGCCCGCCCATTTCACATGTAATAACTTTTAACGTCTTGTCGTCCTAAAGGTCGGTCGTCCTATTTACCTAGCATCGGTAAAAAAAAAAGAAAGGAAACACTTACAAATGCACATGCACTCAATTCGCCATGCTTTTTCAATACTTCTTCAAAATCAGCTAAGCGTTGGGGGGATGGGACTAAAAATTGCTTCTATTTCTAAAAAAGAATTGTCAAAATCGTGGTGTTTTTTTTTGTATAAAATTCCTTGTAAAAATAAAGTTCGCGTGATGAAAGAAACAAAGGAAAAAACAAAAAAAGAAAAAGAAAGACAAAAAAAAAGAAAGAAAAAAACGAAGGATAGACGGTTGCTGCGGAAGTAAAATAGCACAGAATATTCCGACCACATTCCGAACCGATTTTTTTTTCTGAAAATTATTGTCGTTTTTTGTGCGTGATGTGTTGAGAGAAGTATAAATACGCGTAGAAAGTTAATGAATTAGGAATAATCGACAACAGTTATTCATAAAAAAAAAGAATAACAAACAAGAAAATGAAGAAAAAATCAAATTATTTTATACAATGCTGATTTAAATGAACGGGACCAAAAGAATAAAACTTGAAAATTGAAACGTTTTTCTCAAATTGAGTTGACTTTAGACAAAAAATGATGAAGTCAAAGTTGCTTAAAATTATTTTTGTGCAATTTAATTGGGGAAATTTGCGATAATTTTTTTTCCAATTTTATTTGCGAAACTAAATTGTAATTTAATTTGTGCAATTTAAATTGCAAAATTCCTTCTGTCCGGATAATTTAAATCAGCGTTGTATAATTGCACATTAATTTGCACTATATTAAATAATTTGCACAGTGGTTTTTTTTTCTCCAGACATTTTTTGACTAGCCATTTTCGTCGAATTTTTTTTACGTCCCAAGTTTAATTGAGGCACGCTAGTTGGTTTAAAACTGCTATATGATAAAAAAAAAACTTTTTTGTCTTTTACATAGTTCTTACTTGCTCTTTTTTGAAATTTTTATAAATTTCCTTCAGGCGAACAAAACTCCTTAGAGCTCAAAAGGCAGTCTGAACATTTAACGCTTTGCCCGGATAGGAGCAGTCTTGCTCAAGCTTTCAAAACTAGTTATGCTTTTAGTAACGAGTTTTGCTTTTAGGTTATATATAAAAATAACTTAAAGGCTATTTTATATATCACAACCGTTGCTGATTGCTTCACTAGCTCAATATTAGCTGTTGGTTGCTCGAACATACAAAACCGCTCAAAAGTTTCAAACTCGTTTTTTTTTCAAAATTGGGATAATTTTTTGAAAATTGTTAATGGCGTTCGAATCACGATTGAAAGGGATTTTTTATGATATATTACTCGACCCATTCTGACGATTTTTTCTTTCACCTGATTTTGCGTTAAAAACAAAAAGAAGAAAAAGACACTAAAACACACCCGAATACAAATTTCAATGATCGGAACAATTATATCAGCATCAGGTTCTGCGACTCGGAGAGAACAGACTATGGGATATTGTGATCCATCAAGTATCTGCATCTATATGAAGAACGAATTAGGTTTTAATTGAAGAAAGTAAAAAAAAAACGTTTTTGTTCAGAACGAATTCCCTACGAGTCCTGCGACCTTAACTTCCAAAAAATGAGAACAGCGCCGAAGAAACTCTATGTCTTCTCAGCTAACTCAAAATTTGGCTTCGAAAAAAACGAAATTTTTTTAAAACTTCAACTCTTCAGGCAAATTGACATCAGAATTTAAATGTGAGAAGATTAACATTTTGAGTTGTTCTTGTGAAACATCTGGATCAGATAAACAGTGCTGATTTAAATTAATCGGACACAACGAATGAAATTGAAAAACTCAAATTGGGTTATTTTAAACAAAAAATGGTAGAAATTAACTGGTTAAATCTTCACTAGAACTAATATGGTGCATTTTCATTTCAAAACTCTTAAACAAAATTTTACCACGAAACTGGGTCACTTTGATTTTTTAAAATTGATCATAAATTAGGCTGAAACAATTAAGTTAGTTGATGAGAAAGTGACATCAAAAGAAGCCTCTTACACCGCCTATCAGTGTTCTAAGAATATAAACTTTTGAAAAATCTGTATAAGAAAATATGTTTTCGGTTGATAGCCGAAAAGGTCATTTTTACTATATAAAAATCAAAAACTTCGCTTGAAAAAAATTTCAAACGTAATAAGCAAGTGTCCAGAAGTTTTACCCTTCTATAACTTTTTTGGACTGTGTGAGAGGCTTTTTTCATATGAATGTCTCAGCAATTAACTTGGTAGTTTCAGCTGAAATCTTGGCTAGCTAAAAAAGCCAAAATGTCCATTTTTTGGGGGTAAAATTTTGGTTGAGAATTACGAAAAAAAATTGCACCATGTTAATTTTGGTGAAAATCTAAGCAATTTTTGTTCTATCATTTTTTGTCTAATATAAACACAATCTCAGATAAACACGTTTGACATTTCAAGTTTTGTTCATTTTTCCCGGACAAATTAAATCAGCACTGTAGTTTTTTTTATTTAATCAAGTGAGAAAACCAAATTGCATAGCCGTATTTCTCCATTGGGCTCATCTACCGTAGATTTTAAATTTTTAAAAAATATATCTGACCAGGTCAAAAATTTGAGTTAAACAGGTTTTGAGGTGTGTTACAAAAGAAATTTGAGTTTCTACAGTCCGTAAACCCAAAATTTTCTTCTATTACGCACTTTGTGTCCTCTCTATGGAAAATCTTGTTGAAAAAAATGTCGATAATAAATTAGCACTAGATCTAGAGATTTTCTGGTAAATTTGAAAAACAAATCTTTCATTCAGAAAACTCAGTCTCAATCTAATTGTGTTTTTTTTCTGGGAGTGTTGTTTTTTGGAGATCAGATGAAATTCTGTGGTAAAAAATCAATTTTTAAGGAAATAGTTTTTTACCATCTTGAAGCTACTGAATCACTGTGTTCGAACGTAAAAACTTATTTTTGCTTGAAGTTGTTCTTTCTTGTTGCTTAAAACTATTCAATAACAGTGAAGCAGCAGTCAGGTTGTTGAAACCTTTTAAGCTGCATTGTAAAAGAAAGATCACTTCGAAAAAATTCTTCGATTGTTTGAAAATGGATTTGACCTAAAAATATTCCTTATACTATTCAAATTATTATGACTTAGTAAAATTTTGCGGCTTGTGTTGACAGGAGAAAACAATCAACATTCAACATAAACAGTTTAGCAAAAAAAAATGTTTCATAAACTATTGGAAACCAGTTACACATCAGACAGATTGTTCAGGGCTTCAAACAGCCCTGCAACGGAAAAGTCACTTCAGAAAAACTCTTTGATTGTGTTCGAAATTAGATTTGACCTCCTAATGTTCCTTATACTTTTCAAATTATTAGGACTTACTAAAAATTTGCTGCTTCTGTTGACAGGAAAAAACAACCAACGTTCAACATTAACAGTTTATTTAAAAAATTGTTGCCTAAAACTATCCGAAACTAGTTACACAGCAAACAGCTTGTTCAGGGCTCTCAAACAGCACTGCGACGGAAAAGCCACTTCGGCACAATTCTTCAATTGTGCTTGACTATGGACTGTTTCTGACCGCTTAAAACTATTTTTAAAATTACTGTTTGAGCGATAATACTTTTTGCGAGAGGTGTATTTTTTATTTAAAACATGTTTAGAGTAAGACGTGTTTGAGAACTAAGAAATAGTTTAAATGGAATCAGTTAGTTGGTTAACTTGTTTTGGGGCCCGCGGACCCAACCGATCCTCGTTTTTTTAGAATAAAAAACGAAAACTTACTATGATCCGTTTGTTTTTTTTAAGTGTCAAACATAAAACACCAGATAGTTTATGGTAGTAAAACTGCTTCTTCCTAAACAATACGAAATACGACAATAAGCAATCAGGAGCTTGGTTATATATAGCCTATTAAACTTCAGTTCCAGCTGTCGCTCGTTTGGCGTTGGCTTTTGCCAAGCCTTCCCTTTTTGGTGGCTTATGGTTGAGCTGGGATCGTTTGTAGACCATCTTGTGGCAATCTTGTGTATGATCAAAATACACGCTATTCTAGTTAACTGCGTTTTAAATTACATATACATTGGAGTGTCTTACTTTTTTTTCACATATGTTTCGCCATTTTCGAAGCTGAAAATACGAAAAAAAAATATATTTTTGTCAATGTTTTTTTTTCGCGTACGACTTTTTTAAATTTAACTGACTCGACTGTATGTTTTGACTTGGTGTGTGACTTTCTGTCTCCATTCGGAGTTAGACTAAAAGACCCTCTCGGCCGACGATTTTCAGTTAAGCACTGACTTGCGCTAACCCGCCTCGGTCGAAGCACAAATTACAAAACTGGACCCGTGCAGTCTCTTGTAATAGTTATGGGCTTATTCATCCGTTTCAGTTTCGAATACAAGACCAATATGCGGGGAAAAAGTTATGATCCTTGATCGGCGACCACCAAACAAATTCAAAACAAGGGAGTTATTTTTTTGACCAGTTATAGTTATCTCATTGAAAACCTGTAGAAGGTCGTTTGGGATGCACTTTTTCTGAAAATGTCAAAAATTGTCCATCTTTCGGACGGCAGCGTGAATAAAATGGCTTACCTTGCCAGGAGTTTGTAGATCAGTTGCTCATTTATGGGAGCCATGCTCAAGCCGTTAAGATTTCCGATCTTACAATAGTTTCAGTTTTCTAGAAATATTTTGACTTTGAAATTTTAATTTTATGAAATTTTAATTCAAGATATAATTTTCAAATTTTGAAAATTGTTTGAGATGAACAAAGGAGTACTTCAATACTTATGAGTTTATGCCCGAATGATATTACTTTCTAAATTTGAGCCTAAACTTGAATGAGCTAGCCAGCTGGTATGTTCGATTTCTTTTATCACGACATCAAACATATCTAGTCAATCCAAATAGATTTCTAATACGATACCATTCATCAGGTAACTCTAGAAATTACCTGGTGTTCCAGTAGCGGAAAATTTTGATAGCAAATCGGGACGAAAAAGTCAGTTACAGCCTTCTGATTGATATTAGGGCGTAATTTTGACATGCTAAATGATAAAAAGTTCTAAACTCGAGTTAACTTTATCCGGTTGAAGGTCAATTAACGAAGAACTCATAGACGATTGAAGATAAAGCAGAAGTATATTTTTGATTCTTTGAAGATGTCAGAAACACCCTCTCTTCTATCTATACCATCAAAAGGATTCATTTGATCGGCTCATTTCTTTTATGTTGGCGAGAAAAATCTGACATCATATTGCTGACCTTTCTTACATACCTCCTTTTCAAAGCAAAAATGACCGCGTAAAGAGGTTAAAACTAATGTTATAGATTAAATTGAAACCGTTTATCCACTAGAAAAAGTGCCAACATATGAACTGCTGTTGTATAGGAGTTCAGCTCTTTACAGCAGGTCGCTGTTACCCCCTCCTAATAATACCTATATGTACTTTTCAGTATCTTTACATATTGAAGATAAATAGACGAGCAAAAAGTTGAATAATACAGTGGAATCAACAAATCAGGTCAAAGAAAAAATCGAAAAAAAAACTTTTTTTTCCCCCAAACTCGTACAATTATAACTTTTTGAGTTTTTTCATTCTTCTTTCGTATTTTCTTGAACCTCTGCGAGCAGGTTTGTAAGTACAATAAAATCCATTGCCACAAGTTCAACATTAAAGTGGCGTTGTTTTGATCGCCCTAGTTCAGAGTATCTTTAGGGTTGGCCTGAAAAAGTGAACAAAAAAACAAAACTGAGAAGAATTGAATTAAATCATGGTTTTCAAAAATTGAATTACCTGTACATTTTTTGATTATCTTCACCCAGAAGATTTTTGATCCCTCTTTAAGTACTAAAAAGCAAAAAAAATTGTTCTGTTTATTACGATTAGCCTTAAATGTGTTTGACTATGTTTAATTTGAAAAAACATGCAAATAAAGATAAAAAAATTTCCTGAAATCGTTTTTTTCCTGAAAACCTCTCAGAACTAATGCCAAGAGCAAAGTACCATCTTCTCAATCTATAAGCAGCTGTAAGCTAAATTGTAGCAAAAGAATACAATCCCCCCTTTTTTGGAATTTTCGGGAAAATTTCTGCAAATAATTTGGTTTGGTAATTTGGTTAAATTCTACAAAACAGCGATACAACACAGCGACAAAATACAGCGATATAATACAATCAACCCAACGATACATTACAGCGGTACAAATGTATATTTTGGATATGTTTTGAATACTCTTTCGAAAGATTGGATTCTCATCTCGCAAATTTATGCTTCTGACAATTAATATACACTGATCATGCTGTGAATATTTTTTCAAAAATTGGATGCTTTTCTTGGTTTGAACTACTTCTCTATTCAGCTGGAATTTGGACTTCTCCTTCATAAATACTAGAAAAAAAAGAAGAATTGAAAGCAAAAGGAACGGGAATAGTTGAACAAAATACAAGTGGAGAAAAAAAAGATTAGATGTGGGCAAATACGTTTTTTAAAGTTTAACCCCAAATTTTCGTCGTTTTGTTTCTCACACACGTTCAAAAAATTCAGAATAAAAAAAACATACTCGAGCGTTATGTTTTTTGTAGTAGTTTTCGTTGGTCACTGCCTTAAATATTTTGACAATTTATTTCACTCTCTTCAAAAAAAAAAGAAAACTGTCTTATTAGACTGTGATAGAGATAACCAAATTCTGAACACACTGAAAACAAACAACTTTTTGTAGTTTTCCTTGTCAATTCATCTTGTTTTGTTGTAATTTTACTCCGCAAAATATAACAATTATCTTGGTTTGAAATATATGTACGTGAAAGCAAAAGTTGAATTCAAGTTTGAGGAGAAAATAAAACAAATAATATTTTTTTGCATTTTTAAGCAATAACGCTTCTTGTTAAAGTGTAATTTGACATATCAAAAAATAACACATATACCGGCACTTGATGCTGCAGATTTGAAGACTATGTCTACTTAAAAAATTTGGCTAGAATTGCA
The DNA here is from genome assembly GCF_963678635.1 of Symsagittifera roscoffensis. Classification (NCBI taxonomy): domain Eukaryota; kingdom Metazoa; phylum Xenacoelomorpha; order Acoela; family Convolutidae; genus Symsagittifera; species Symsagittifera roscoffensis. Next base: position 4,977,070 of record NC_087065.1, on the reverse strand, counting down.
TTTGAGTATTGCAATGAATAACAATTTTGTGTTGTCATTTGGTTGGATTAAAAAATAAATAATGAAATAATAATTAACTTCTCAAATCTTGAAGTTAGACTTGAACTATAAATAGTTGATTCTGGTGGAATTCTTCGAAGCATAACAAAAAATCTGTTTGACAGTTCATAGAAGAAAGAACTCTTTAAAGATTGTTTTTTTGTTGTTTTTATTGCACATGACATTGCACATTTATTGCGCATTCCATTGGCTTGAAGTTAATACGAGTATTGCAAATAAAATTGTCATTTGATTGATTTTAAAACTACCACCCTAAAACTATAGATAATTAGGTTTTGGTGGACCTAAACAAAAAAATTCATTAAAAAAAGTCTTTTTGACAGTTCATGAAACAACGGTTTGTTTGTTTTTCAAATTTTGATTGACTTTAATTGTTCCTGTTTTAACTGTAAAACATTTTTAAAAAAAGAATATAAGAAACTTAGAAAGACAATTTAAAAAAAGAAAGAAAAACGTTTCCTAAATCATAATCGATTCCTGGTTTTGTTTAATTTTCCTTTTTTCGAACTAATTTGCGCATCGCCTCGGTTTTTAGAGCCGTACTAACAATCTACATACGACAAGATCTTCGACGATTAACTTCAATAGCAACAAAAAAACGATGTCAAAAATGTCAATAGCAACAAAAAAAATGGATCTCTCGACTTCTTGGAGAAAAAACTCTGCTCAGTAAATTCAACTCGTTCTTTGAGTTCGTTAGTGGTAGCAGCAGAATCCAGACAGCAGAAACTCAATCAACTGTCAGCGGAAATCATGGACACCGGATAAGTTTGTCACCGCAACAGCTACAGACATCGCAGTACGCCTCTTACAACTACAGAGTGACATCAACGATAACGATTCACTACCCCAATACAACGCGCAGCTTATCCACGACTTCGAGAGAAGAAACACGAAATCAGACAACGCGCACGCTGACATGGCCACATCATCAATTACAGACAATCATCGAGCAGAAACAATCTATTCACTTCCAGACGATCGGCGAGCAGAAACAATCCAACAGTTACAACTTTACGACCCAAACTGCGGATAAAACAACCTAAATCATCATCCAAAACATTCTCAACCTAATATGAGCTCGGCAGTAACCCACAAATATTCCGAAAGCAACGAACATCCGACAGACAGACAAGATGTTGTCACAGAGACAAGAATTTTTGACAGCAGCACACATCCCCCGTCTCTTGCAAACAACAACGCTTTTTCTCAATGCCAGCAAAACAAAACAATGATTGTCAATAACTTCGGAGATGCAGGTGCTCAGCTGAGTACGGATACAACAATCGAGATCGACGACTACGTAAGTTCGGAAACTGTAGTCTACAACCAAGAGCAGCCCAATACAGCAAACAGCACAGTCCAAACAGCAGGGTTGCAAAGCCCATCGTTTGCATTTACTATTCCGCAACCTCATCACCTAATGCAAGCGGGACTACACGAGCAGCCTAGCGACAATATCGATCTCAGAACCCATCTCACAACAAGCACCTAAACTTTTCCACAAGAACAAATTTTCCAATCTCATCAGCAGATACGTTCAACTGAACAATCTTCACACTATAAGTTACCGAGCCAGAAACAGCAAACTGGAGAACAAACAAACTCTTACACAGATCAAGGTTTCTACAGGCCTCACAACCCCAACAACCAAACTATAAATGATTTTCAATCAGAAAAACATATAGCAGCATCCTCTTGTATAGTTCAAACTCCTATAATGCGACCTAAAGGACATCCGTCAGTATCAACTGAAGCCTTTTGGCCAAGTTACAATTTAGAAAAGCATGCAGGCTTCCAAAACAAATGGACCTGAGAATTTCAACCAATACAGAACAAAGCGCAAGCAATGCCCTTCTTGTGAGAACGAGCATAACATCATGCAATGCCCACAGTACAGTTTTTCTACGCCACCTAAACGCTACAACATCGTAAAACAACTTGAACTATGTGTCAACTGCTTAAGCCCTCATCACCTCCAATCTACTTCTGTCTCAAACAACCGTTGTCAAGAGTGCAACGGATTTCATCACACAAGCCTTCACGACCCAAACAAGTTTTAAAAATTAACTTTCGTTTTCAACGCCCACCCAGGAGCGCCAAAACATGTAATTGGCTTTTCACTTTAGGTCATAACATGGCTCCAAGAGTCAACTTTATTAGTTCTGGTTTGTTTCGAGAGTGTTTATATCAAAGAGATTACAAATGTTTGATCACAGTGACTTTTGGTTTACAAAGATTGGGAAAATGTAGTTGCTTCGGCAACAGTTGGCAATATTTCAATAAAGAAAAAAATTTTCCTTTTCAAATGCAAATGAATTTGGTAAAAAACTGCAGTATAAAAAATGATCTAATTAAAAAATGTCAAAGTATATTAGAAATAATGTTCGACTCATTTTCCCCGACGCTGAAACAACTATTAAAACTTTTCTACAATGCGAATCAAGACTGAAATAGCCTTACAACCATTCCAAACTTGATCCAGAACGTTTTTGATCCAAACAAAACTTTTTTGAGCACGACGAAATTTTTTTAGGACTAAGCTACGCATATTCTATGTCATAGCTCCACCTCACTTCTTAGAGGGTGGTCGGAACAAAAACACATACCACAGATAAAAAGAACTCAGAGGCAATCTGCAATCAGTCGGCAAATAGAGCCAAAACTTGTCTAGAACAATATGCAATCCTTTTCTTTTTTGATATTTAAAAATAAAATGTTTAAACTCAGAAATACGTTGCTCGTACGTCCTCTATATTTTAATTGGAAAAAAAAGGTTGCTTCAATTGAAAAAAAGTTTCAAAGCTTAACAATTACGCTATGTTGTATAAACTTTATCATTTTTTCTATTTGGTAAGTTTCACGTTGGTTTCACGCCATTACAAAATATCCTCTATCTTCCGAGTTTAGAAGAAAGGGTGGAGTATTTGTGAATGGAATAATGGTGTGTTTTTTATTCCGATGTTTTTTCTGTAATCAGTTTTCTTTTACATTACCATAATTATTTTAGTGATTCTTTATTTTTTTCACAAATAGACTTAGAGGATGCCATTCGGCCGTAATAGCCTGTTTTAGAGGACATGAAAGACAATGAAAAGATAAGCTGTTTTGCACTGAAATATTCTCTATGTTTTCTACATTTAAGATAATTATCGAGATCTAGAAATCAAAATAGAAACAACACTAATCTTTTAATTCATTTCAAATCTGATTTCAGGCACACAGGGGTTTTTTCAGCCCTTAAATGATAAAAATGAAAATGATGAATTTTCTTGCAAAATTGGACTGATATTATTTCAAAATGCTATCCTGAGCGTTAAGTCAAGATGGAAAATGGCAAAAAAAGCTAACTTATGGTCAGTTAAAAACGCATTTAGAATCCTTGTATTGAAATTCCTGTGCTGAAAATTCTCAAAAGTTTGAGAAGGAGAAAAAAGTCAGTTTGAGGCTCAGTTAATTAAGAATGCTTCGTTTTTACCAGCAGTATAATTACATCGTGCGTTCCTAGTAACAGTGTCTCACTTATATCATAAAATTTTTCGAAAATGGCGACATTTTCGAAAAAAAAATAGAAAAAAATCAAGTTTTTGGTTAACTTTTGATTTTTTTAAATAGACTTATTCCTTGAACTTTAAGGGGCAACTGAAACATTCTGGGCTTTGCCCCGAGAAGAGCAGCCTTCCTATAAGATTCATCTGATATATTTATAGCGCTTTAAACTTGCATCAGCATTAAGGTAAAAGTATTGCCAGCTATGGAGGATTTCTATTGGGTGAAATGCGTCAACGCTTAAAAGGGTTTGACTAAAAAATTTGCTTCCACAAGGCCAATAATTGTTCCTGTTTCGCTTTTTTTATTTGTTGATTTGTATGTTTTTTTGACAATTGAATAATTCGTTTGCCGATATTAACAACTTAGCTGCACACACTGAGTCTCGCGCTTCCAAAATGACAGTCAATTTGGTTATAAGGACAGCAGAGCGAATCGGAACAGTTGATTTTTTTCACATTTTGTCATAGATTTGATTTAAAATTGATTGGAAGTAATTTTAAATTTTTTTGAGGTATATATTGACTTTCTGTTAAAACTGTAGGAAAAAATTACAAATGTTTTGTGGTTAGCCAGATTGGTCTTACATTGTTGCGTTTAGGTTTTAATGTCAAAACTTGAAGAGAAAAAAATCAAGCTCTTGTGACATTTTATTTGAAAATATTAACATCAATGAGAACGTTTTTTTTAAGTCAACCAGAAGGTTAATTATATAGATTTACAATGAGCGCATATAACCAGCTCTCATAGAAAACTATTACTAACTTATAAGAGCTCAATTTGCAAAAACACCATCACTACTGGGGCGCCACAATGCCCACATTGCGAGCTTGATTCTGCAAGGAGCAGTATTTATTTTTAGTTTCTGCATTTCCTTAGGCATACAGTTGTCTAACTATATAAGCTGATTATTTCTAAGACTTTTTCAGAGAGTTAAACTTTTAATTATTAATTCTCTTTTTTGATTGAAGCTTTGATTTTCTATAATTAAAAAAACTGAAGAAAATCATGATGTTTTGAAATGTTTTTTATCTCAGCTGATAAAATATACTGATAAAAAACTGTCGCTGAATTTATTTCCTTTGATTGGGATTACGCTTGTAATCAAACATTATTGTAAAGTTTTTTGGCTTTACAAAACGATTTAGAACTAAATTTTATCGAAAATGGGAGGCTTATTGAAGCTGAAAACAGTTGCTGATAAGAAGCTAATATCTCAGGAATTATTTTTAAATTAAATATGAAATATCTGCCAAACCAAAGAAATCATATATTTGGAACCAATAGCATGTCGCCAGCTCACTCACATTATTAATTTCTTTTCATTTATTGACCAAATTTGACAACATTCAGAAAAACTCTAGCTCGGCCCTGGTTAATTGCTGAATTTGCTCATGCACGTAAATTAAAACTAGTTTTGGTACCAGAGGTTGATTTAGGGGGGGGGGGAGGTGGCGGACGCCCTTTTTCAGAGATTCGACCCCTGCCGACCCAAAGGGTCCCCCCTTTGTACTATTTTGAGACATCCGTTTTTGGTGGCGGACCCTAAAATTTTTCTAAATTCGCCTTCGGCGCCAATTACACTAATTTTGAGGGGGAGTAATTTAAACTAATTTTTCTGAAAATCCGCCGCCCTCCCTCAGTAAAATTCTAGATCCGCCCCTGCCCAGCACTGTTCTTTTTATCCGGTCCCAAAATCCGCAGAAGTAAGCAAACATGTCTCTTATCAGGTGCATATTTTTCGGAGTAGTGTTTGAAAGATGTCGGAAACAACGCGATCAAAACCTTTGACACAGTGTTTGACATTTTTTTGAAGAAACAAACAGCTAGAAGTTTTCTTGATGAAATCCAAGGTATAGAAAACGAACTTGTAATTGTTTCTAGTTTACACGGTGTATTTGAGCTTCTTCTTGCTTTAAACGTTGATTTGATTACAAATTAGTTGGTTGCACGTGTTTGGTAATTCAGTTTTGCATTTTCCCAATTTTGTATTTGCTGAGTTCTGGTTTTCAATTTCTTTCCCGGAGTTTTCCTGATTGCATGTGAAAAATCAAAGTCATCTAAGAGGGTTGTCAATTGTCAAATTGGCATCTAAGACTCGGCCTCAATTTGCAGTTACAAAATAAAATTTAAAAAAAAGGTGGGGTGGTTCCTATTTATAAAACTTAAAACGCTGGCTTAACGGTCTTGTAAGTGTCGGTTGAAGTTATCGGCTATGGCTGTCGGCGACAAGGGTGGTTTAGGTTGAGGCTCTCATTGTCGTGAATCTTCGTTTGCTGGTTGCTTGCAATAGTCCGGACTAACAGGTGCTAGTCTAATGGCTGGCAGTGACAGAAATTTAGCTCTCGTTTTGACAGGGTTAACGCGGGTCTGGTCATCATCGGTTGATTTGTTTCCTGTGTTCCGTTCAATTGGCCCGAGTCCTCGTGGCGTCATATCCTGAAAAATCCAAACAATTTCTCCTATTTTTATAGGCGGCGTCTTCTTTGTCCATCAATGTCGTGGCAGTAATGTTGGGATAAATTCCTTGATCAAGCGTTTCCAAAGATGGGTTACGATTTGTTGGGCAAATTTCAATTGTCGAAAGAGTGTTGAGGGCTGTGGGGTTTGTAGAGGTGGCATGCTGGCATGCTGGCATGCGCTCTCCCGAGAAGAAAATGAACTGGGATGAGGGCTTCAACATCATCGGGCGATGATGAAACTGTAGTGATGGGTCTTGCTTTCACGAAGTGTTCAACTTCGCAAAGAACGGTATTGAAGATGTCGTCTGTTAGAATCTGGCTTCCTATGATAGCATAGAACGAGTCTTTTACTGGTCTTATGAGTCGTTCCCATACACCTCCGAAATGAGGAGCATAGGCAGGGTTGAAGGTTCATTCAATCTGATGGTTGGCGTAGAATTGTCGTCTACGATCGGCGTCGAAGTGTCTGTTGAGTTCTTTTTCAGCTGCGCTGAAATTTTTACCGTTATCAGAAACATTTTTGGTTAGTTTTCTTCAGCGTGCGAAAAATTGTCTTAATTTATTGATGAAGGCGTCGGTTGAATGGTCCTGGCACATCTCAAGATGTACGGCTCGCTGTTAGGCAAGTCATTAGAACGCCGTAGTGTTTGTTGTAGGTTCCTGCTGTTTTCGAATCGAACGGTCGAAAGAGATCTGACCCTGTTTGTTGAACTGGGGAGCGTTTATCTTCCGGAAATCTGAAGGCGAGTAGGGTCGCAAGTTCCTGCTGTAGTCCAGTTGATTGTTGTCGTCGGCTGTCGTAACAGTTTTTTATGATCTTGTCAATCTGTGCGCGAACACAGAGAATCCAATATTCGTTTTAGAGACCTTGGTTGAAGCTGTCTCTTTGTGTCTGTTTCAGGATAAAATTTTTTGCGACAATTATGTTGTAGCTTGTCCTTTCGGTGGTCGGGTTTTCGTTGCGGGACTGTAGTTCTTTTTATTTTTTTAAAATCCTGACGGCACGCATAACGTATGCGGTTGTTCGGAGAACTCTTGTTCATTTGGAGAACCTGCTGTAGTCGTTGAAACTTTTTACTGTCGTTTCGGCGGAAGCTTCAAAAACTATCACTGATGTTCTTTCTTTTTTATCCATTTTTGCGATTCGATCCTTGAGTAGCAAAGTATCTTTATTTGCGTCGTTTAATTGCAGCTGGGTTTAGGGGTTCTGGGCAATGTTTCAAAAAGTGTTCATCTTTTAGACGGCAGCGTGAATGAAATGGCTTACCTTGCCAGAAGTTTGTAGATCAGTTGCTCATTTATGGGAGCCATGCTCAAGTCGTTAAGATTTCCGATCTTACAATAATTTCAGTTTTCTAGAAATGTTTTGACTTTGAAACTTTAATTTTATGAAATTTTAATTCAAGATATAATTTTCAAATTTTGAACATTGAATGAGATGAACAAAGGAGTACTTCAAAACTAATGAGTTTATGCCCGAATGATATTACTTTCTAAATTTGAGCTTAAATTTGAATGAGCTAGCCAGCTGGTGTGTTCGATTTCTTTTATCACGTCATCAAACATCATCTGGTCAATCCAAATAGATTTCTAATATGATACCATTCATCAGGTAACTCTAGAAATTACCTGGTGTTCCAGTAGCGGAAATTTTCGATAGCAACTCGGGACGAAAAAGTCAGTTATAGCCTTCTGATTGATATTAGGGCGTAATTTTGACATGATAATTGATAAAAAATTCTAAACTCGAGCTAACTTTATCCGGTTGAAGGTCAAATTGACGAAGAACTCATAGACGATTGAAGATAAACCAGAAGTATAATTTTGATTCTTTGAAGATGTCAGAAACACCCTCTCTTCTATCTATACGATCAAAAGATTTCTTTTGATCGGCTCATTTCTTTTATGTTGGCGAGAAAAATCTGACATCAGATTGCTGACCTTTCTTACATACCTCCTTTTCAAACCAAAAATGACCGCGTTAAGAGGTTAAAACTAATGTTATAGATTAAATTGAAACCGTTTATCCACTAGAAAAAGTGCCAACATATGAACTGCTGTTGTATATGAGTTCAGCTCTTTACAGCAGGTCGCTGTTACCCCCTCCTAATAATACCTATATGTACTTTTTCAGTATCTTTACATACTGAAGATAAATAGACGAGCAAAAAATTGATTAATACAGAAGAATCATTAAATCAGGTCGAAGAATAAATCGAAAAAAAAAAACTTTTTTTCCCGCAAACTCGTACAATTATGACTTTTTGAGTTTTTTCAACCTTCTTTCGTATTTTCTTGAACCTCTGCGAGCAGGTTTGCATGTAACAATAAAAACCACTGCCACAAGTTCAACATTAAAGTGGCGTTTTTTTGATCGCCTTAGTTCAGAGTATCTTTAGGGTTGGCCTGAAAAAGTGAACAAAAAACACAAAACTCAGAAAAACTGAATTAAATCATGGTTTTCAAAAATTGAATTACCTGTTCCTTTTTTGATTATCTTCACCCAAAAAATTTTTGATCCCTCTTTAAGCACTAAAAAACCAAAAAATTGTTCTGTTTATTACGATTAGCCTTAAATGTGTTTGACTATGTTTAATATGAAAAAACTTGCAAATAAAGATAAAAAAATTTCCTGAAATCGTTTTTTTTCCTGAAAACCTCTCACAACTAATGCCAAGAGCAAAGTACCATCTTTTCAATCTATAAACAGCTGTAATTCAAATTGTAGGTTGGCATTATTTCAATCTATAAACAGCCGTAAGCTAAATTGTAGCAAAAGAATACAATCCCCCTTTTTTGGTATTTTAGGGAAAATTTCTGCAAAATTTTTGGTTTGGTAATTTGGTTAATTTCTACAAAACAGCGATACAACACAGCGACACATTACAGCGATATAATACAATCAATCCAACGATACAATACAGCGGTACAAATGTATATTTTGGATATGTTTTGAATACTCTTTCGAAAGATTGGATTCTCATCTCGCAAATTTATGCTACTGACAATTAATATACACTGATAATGTTGTGAATATTTATTCAATAATTGGATGCTTTCCTTTTTTGAACTACTTCTCTATTCAGCTGGAATTTTGGCTTCTCCTTCATAAAAACTATAATAAAAAAGAAGAATTGAAAGCAAAAAGAAGAGGAATAGTTGAACAAAATACAAGCTAAAGAAAATCAAGATTAGATGTGGGCAAATACATTTTTTAAAGTTTAACCCCGAATTGTCGTCGTTTTTTTTTCTCACACACGTTCAAAAAATTCAGAATAAAAAAAAAACATATTCGAGCTTTTTGTTTTTTGTAGTAGTTTTCGTTGGTCGCTGCCTTAAATATTTTGACAATTTATTTCAATCTCTTCCCAAAAAAAACTGTCTTATTAGACTGTGATAGAGACAACCAAAATCTGAACACACTGGGAACAAACAACCTTTTGTAGTTTTCCTTCGCAAAATATAACAATTCTCTTGATTTGAAATATTTGTACGTGAAAGCAAAAGTTGAATTCGAATTTGAAGAGAAAACAAAACAAATAACACTTCCTTGCATTTTTTAAACAATAACGCTTCTTGTTTAAGTGTAATTTGACATATCAAAAAGTAACAAATATACCGGCACTAGATGCTGCAGGTTTGAAGACTATGTCTACTTAAAAAATTTGGCTAGAATTGCATTTGAGTATTGCAATTAATAACAATTTTGTGTTGTCATTTGATTGGATTAAAAAATAAATAAATAAATAATAGTTAACTTCTCAAATCTTGAAATTAGACTTGAACTATAGATAGTTCATTCTGTTGGAATTCTTCGAAGCATAACAAAAAATCTGTTTGACAGTTCATAGAAGAACTCTTTGAAGATTGTTTTTTTTTCATAGGAGCTCGGCAGTACAGTAACCCACAACTATTCCGAAAGCAACGAACATCCAACAAACAGACAAGATGTTGTCACATAGACAAGAATTTTGACAGCAGCCCCCATCCCCCGTCGTTTGCAAACAACAACGCTTTTTCTCATTGCCAGCAAAACAAACCAATGATTGTCAATAACTTCGGAGATGCAGGTGCTCAGCTGAGTACGGATACAACAACCGAGATCGACGAAGATTTAAGTTCGGAAACTGTAGTCTACAACCAACAGCAGCCCAATACAGCAAACAGCATAGTCCAAACAGCAGGGTTGCAAAGCCCATCGTTTGCATTTACTATTCCGCAACCTCATCACCTAATGCAAGCGGGAACTACACGAGCAGCCTAGCGACAATATCGATCTCAGAACCCATCTCACAACAAGCACCTACACTTTTCCACTCTCATCAGCAGATACGTTCAACTGAACAATGTTCACACTATAAGTTACCAAGCCAGAAACAGCAAACTAGAGAACAAACAAACTCTGACACAGATCAAGGTTTCTACAGGCCTCACAACCCCAACAAACAAACTATAAATGATTTTCAATCAGAAAAACATATAGCGGCATCCTCTTGTATAGTTCAAACTCCTATAATGCGAACTAAAGGACATCCGGCAGTATCAACTGAAGCATTTTGACCAAGTTACAATAGAAAACTTTGCATTAAATGCATTAAACTTTGATGTTTTTCCAAACAATTTCAACGGTAGCGGATATTCTCATCAGATCTCGAAAGATATCGATCTACGCCTCATTACTAAAAAGACAACCAGAACCTCGGATTTAACATTCAGATATCCCTTGACGCAAACAACCTCTACATTTCCGTATCAAATTACCTCACAAATTAACTCAGTCATATCGACGCAACCTTCATGGCAACCGATGGTTCATATGAATCCGGTTTCTTTAGTACCAGAGGCATCAACTTTCTCACAACCCAAACTTCATCCTTATATGCAACCAACATTCAGCATGCATCAACAGACAAGGATCAATGCCGCGTCGATAGCTTCTGGACAAAGTTGTAATAACGCTTTTCTACCAGATAAAAGAGAGCAAAGGAGCAACCCTCACCAATCTGCAAACAATTTTCTCCAGCCATCTTTGATTCGAACAATTTAGCCACAAACATCATTACCAGAATTTATAGGGCAAGTCAGCAATTTTCCTCAACCTACCACCTTTTTTGACATAAATCGAGATAACAGAGACAAAACTGACTTCACAACCACAGTCACGTTACCACCAATTCAAATTTCATCATTTGATGGTAATCCTCTGGCTTTTCATGACTAGTTGAACATGTTCAATGCCACTGTTGATAGCAATACAACCATCAGTGATACACACAGAATTACCTACCTACAAAACGCCGTGACTGGTAAGGCGAAAGAGTTAATCAAAGGCTACTCATGCAATCAATTTCCATCCTTCACCAATGCAGAACCTTCAACATTTAGCAGCAATGCCCTAGCGCCCCGTTCGTCAAACGTTATATCAAGCAATCCACAGGCTTCCAAAACAAATGGACCTGAGAATTTCAACCAATACAGAACAAAGCGCAAGCAATGCCCACAGTACAGTTCTTCTACGCCACCTCAACGCTACAACATCGTAAAACAACTTGAACTATGTGTCAACTGCTTAAGCCCTCATCACCTCCAAACTACTTGTGTCTCAAACAACCGTTGTCAAGAGTGCAACGGTTTTCATCACACAAGCCTTCACGAACCAAACAACTTTAAAAAATCAACTTCCGTTGTCAATGCCCACCCAGGAGCGCCAAAACATGTAGTTGATTTTTCACTTTAGGTCAAAACATGGCTCCAAGAGTCAATTTTCTTAGTTCTGGTTTGTTTCGAGAGTGTTTATATCAGAGAGATTACAAATGTTTGATCACAGTGACTTTTGATTTACAAAGATTGGGAAAATGTAGTTGCTTCGGCAACAGTTGGCATTTTTTCAATAAAGAAAAAAATTTTCCTTTTCAAATGCAAATGAATTTGGTAAAAAACTGCAGTATAAAAAATGATCTAATTAAAAAATGTAAAAATTTATTAGTAATAATGTTTGACTCATTTTCCCCGACGCTGAAACAACTATTAAAACTTTTCTACAAGGCGAATCAAGACTGAAATAGCCTTAAAACAATTCCAAACTTGATCCAAAACGTTTTTGATCCAAACAAAATTTTTTGAGCACGACGAAATTTTTTTAGGACTAAGCTACGCATATTCTATGTCATAGCTCCACCCCACTTCTTAGAGGGTGGTCGGAACAAAAATACATACCGCAGATAAAAAGAACTCAGAGGCAATCTGCAATCAGTCGGCAAATAGAGCTAGAAAGTCAAAACTTGTCTAGAACAATATGCAATCCTTTTCTTTTTTGATATTTAAAAATAAAATGTTTAAACTCAGAAATACGTTGCTCATACTTCCTCTATATTTTAATTGAAAAAAAGGTTGCTTCAATTGAAAAAAGTTTCAGAGCTTAACAATTACGCTATGTTGTGTAAACTTTATCATTTTATCTATTTGGTAAATTTCACGTTGGTTTCACGCCATTACAAAATATCCTCTATCTTCCGAGTTTAGAAGAAAGGTTGGAGTATTTGTGAATGGAATAATGGTGTGTTTTTTATTCCGATGTTTTTTCTGTAATCAGGTTTTTTTGCATTACCAAAATTATTTCAGTGATTCTTTATTTTTTTCACACATAGACTGGGAGGATGCCATTAGGCCGTAATAGCCTGTTTTAGAGGACAGAAAAAATAGGTTGTTTTCCTGTTTTAGAGGACATGAAACTCAAAGAAAAAATAAGCTGTTTTGAACTTAAATATTCTCTATTTTTTCTACATTTAAGATAATTATCGAGATCTAGAAATCAAAATAGAAACAACACTAATCTTTTAATTCATTTCAAATCTGATTTCAGGCACACGGGTTTTTTCAGCCCTTAAATGATAAAAATGAAAATGATGAATTTTCTTGCAAAATTGGACTGATATTATTTCAAAATGCTATCCTGAGCGTTAAGTCAAGATGGAAAATGGCAAAAAAAGCTAACTTATGGTCAGTTAAAAACGCATTTAGAATCCTTGTATTGAAATTCCTGTGCTGAAAATTCTCAAAAGCTTGAGAAGGAGAACAAAAACCAGTTTGAGGCTCAGTTAATTAAGAATGCTTCGTTTTTACCAGCAGTATAATTACATCGTGCGTTCCTAGTAACAGTGTCTCACTTATATCATAAAATTTTTCGAAAATGGCGACATTTTCGAAAAAAAAATAGAAAAAAATCAAGTTTTTGGTTAACTTTTGATTTTTTTAAATAGACTTATTCCTTGAACTTTAAGGGGCAACTGAAACATTCTGGGCTTTGCCCCGAGACGAGCAGCCTTCCTATAAGATTCATCTGATATATTTATAGCGCTTTAAACTTGCATCAGCATTAAGGTAAAAGTATTGCCAGCTATGGAGGATTTCTATTGGGTGAAATGCGTCAACGCTTAAAAGGGTTTGACTAAAAAATTTGCTTCCACAAGGCCAATAATTGTTCCTGTTTCGCTTTTTTTATTTGTTGATTTGTATGTTTTTTTGACAATTGAATAATTTGTTTGCCGATATTAACAACTTAGCTGCACACACTGAGTCTCGCGCTTCCAAAATGACAGTCAATTTGGTTATAAGGACAGTAGAGCGAATCGGAACAGTTGATTTTTTTCACATTTTGTCATAGATTTGATTTAAAATTGATTGGAAGTAATTTTAAATTTTTTTGAGGTATATATTGACTTTCTGTTAAAACTGTAGGAAAAAATTACAAATGTTTTGTGGTTAGCCAGATTGGTCTTACATTGTTGCGTTTAGGTTTTAATGTCAAAACTTGAAGAGAAAAAAATCAAGCTCTTGTGACATTTTATTTGAAAATATTAACATCAATGAGAACGTTTTTTTTAAGTCAACCAGAAGGTTAATTATATAGATTTACAATGAGCGCATATAACCAGCTCTCATAGAAAACTATTACTAACTTATAAGAGCTCAATTTGCAAAAACACCATCACTACTGGGACGCCACAATGCCCACATTGCGAGCTTGATTCTGCAAGGAGCAGTATTTATTTTTAGTTTCTGCATTTCCTTAGGCATACAGTTGTCTAACTATATAAGCTGATTATTTCTAAGACTTTTTCAGAGAGTTAAACTTTTAATTAATAATTCTCTTTTTTGATTGAAGCTTTGATTTTCTATAATTAAAAAAACTGAAGAAAATCATGATTCTTTGAAATGTTTTTTATCTCAGCTGATAAAATATACTGATAAAAAAACTGTCGCTGAATTTATTTCCTTTGATTGGGATTACGCTTGTAATCAAACATTATTGTAAAGTTTTTTGGCTTTACAAAACGATTTAGAACTAAATTTTATCGAAAATGGGAGGCTTATTGAAGCTGAAAACAGTTGCTGATAAGAAGCTAATATCTCAGGAATTATTTTTAAATTAAATATGAAATATCTGCCAAACCAAAGAAATCATATATTTGGAACCAATAGCATGTCGCCAGCTCACTCACATTATTAATTTCTTTTCATTTATTGACCAAATTTGACAACATTCAGAAAAACTCTAGCTCGGCCCTGGTTAATTGCTGAATTTGCTCATGCACGTAAATTAAAACTAGTTTTGGTACCAGAGGTTGATTTAGGGGGGGGGGAGGTGGCGGACGCCCTTTTTCAGAGATTCGACCCCTGCCGACCCAAAGGGTCCCCCCTTTGTACTATTTTGAGACATCCGTTTTTGGTGGCGGACCCTAAAATTTTTCTAAATTCGCCTTCGGCGCCAATTACACTAATTTTGAGGGGGAGTAATTTAAACTAATTTTTCTGAAAATCCGCCGCCCTCCCTCAGTAAAATTCTAGATCCGCCCCTGCCCAGCACTGTTCTTTTTATCCGGTCCCAAAATCCGCAGAAGTAAGCAAACATGTCTCTTATCAGGTGCATATTTTTCGGAGTAGTGTTTGAAAGATGTCGGAAACAACGCGATCAAAACCTTTGACACAGTGTTTGACATTTTTTTGAAGAAACAAACAGCTAGAAGTTTTCTTGATGAAATCCAAGGTATAGAAAACGAACTTGTAATTGTTTCTAGTTTACACGGTGTATTTGAGCTTCTTCTTGCTTTAAACGTTGATTTGATTACAAATTAGTTGGTTGCACGTGTTTGGTAATTCAGTTTTGCATTTTCCCAATTTTGTATTTGCTGAGTTCTGGTTTTCAATTTCTTTCCCGGAGTTTTCCTGATTGCATGTGAAAAATCAAAGTCATCTAAGAGGGTTGTCAATTGTCAAATTGGCATCTAAGACTCGGCCTCAATTTGCAGTTACAAAATAAAATTTTAAAAAAAGGTGGGGTGGTTCCTATTTATAAAACTTAAAACGCTGGCTTAACGGTCTTGTAAGTGTCGGTTGAAGTTATCGGCTATGGCTGTCGGCGACAAGGGTGGTTTAGGTTGAGGCTCTCATTGTCGTGAATCTTCGTTTGCTGGTTGCTTGCAATAGTCCGGACTAACAGGTGCTAGTCTAATGGCTGGCAGTGACAGAAATTTAGCTCTCGTTTTGACAGGGTTAACGCGGGTCTGGTCATCATCGGTTGATTTGTTTCCTGTGTTCCGTTCAATTGGCCCGAGTCCTCGTGGCGTCATATCCTGAAAAATCCAAACAATTTCTCCTATTTTTATAGGCGGCGTCTTCTTTGTCCATCAATGTCGTGGCAGTAATGTTGGGATAAATTCCTTGATCAAGCGTTTCCAAAGATGGGTTACGATTTGTTGGGGAAAATTTCAATTGTCGAAAGAGTGTTGAGGGCTGTGGGGTTTGTAGAGGTGGCATGCTGGCATGCTGGCATGCGCTCTCCCGAGAAGAAAATGAACTGGGATGAGGGCTTCAACATCATCGGGCGATGATGAAACTGTAGTGATGGGTCTTGCTTTCACGAAGTGTTCAACTTCGCAAAGAACGGTATTGAAGATGTCGTCTGTTAGAATCTGGCTTCCTATGATAGCATAGAACGAGTCTTTTACTGGTCTTATGAGTCGTTCCCATACACCTCCGAAATGAGGAGCATAGGCAGGGTTGAAGGTTCATTCAATCTGATGGTTGGCGTAGAATTCTCGTCTACGATCGGCGTCGAAGTGTCTGTTGAGTTCTTTTTCAGCTGCGCTGAAATTTTTACCGTTATCAGAAACATTTTTGGTTAGTTTTCTTCAGCGTGCGAAAAATTGTCTTAATTTATTGATGAAGGCGTCGGTTGAATGGTCCTGGCGCATCTCAAGATGTACGGCTCGCTGTTAGGCAAGTCATTAGAACGCCGTAGTGTTTGTTGTAGGTTCCTGCTGTTTTCGAATCGAACGGTCGAAAGAGATCTGACCCTGTTTGTTGAACTGGGGAGCGTTTATCTTCCGGAAATCTGAAGGCGAGTAGGGTCGCAAGTTCCTGCTGTAGTCCAGTTGATTGTTGTCGTCGGCTGTCGTAACAGTTTTTTATGATCTTGTCAATCTGTGCGCGAACACAGAGAATCCAATATTCGTTTTAGAGACCATTTTTGTGTGCTGGCGTGGCGAATGCTGGTTGTTTTTGTGGTTTTGTCCTATGTAGAGGTGAACTGCTGGGTGGTTTCCTCCAAGGATAATCGGGTGTTTTTTGCAATAGTACAATTTAGATTTCTCGAGATGTCCACGTGCTCGTAAGAATCCGTCTTCGTCTAGAAATCGTGACAGATGTCGAAGTGTGCTAGTTGTGTTGACTGGTTTCTTTCGTGTCCATGCGTTGACCTCTTGGTTGAAGCTGTCTCTTTGTGTCTGTTTCAAGATAAAATTTTTTGCGACAATTATGTTGTTGCTTGTCCTTTCGGTGGTCGGGTTTTCGTTGCGGGACTGTAGTTCTTTTTATTTTTTAAAATCCTGACGGCACGCATAACGTATGCGGTTGTTCGGAGAACTCTTGTTCATTTGGAGAACCTGCTGTAGTCGTTGAAACTTTTTACTGTCGTTTCGGCGGAAGCTTCAAAAACTATCACTGATGTTCTTTCTTTTTTATCCATTTTTGCGATTCGATCCTTGAGTAGCAAAGTATCTTTATTTGCGTCGTTTAATTGCAGCTGGGTTTAGGGGTTCTGGGCAATGTTTCCATTGACTCGCATGGGTGCTTTCTCTCTGTGAGCCACATAAATTTGTTGTCGTTTAACCACTGAAGCGCTGCTGTGCTGTCGGTCCACATATGCGTAGAGCTGATGTCAATCCTTTGTTCTTTGCGAATGAACTTTGCGTGGCGAGCACTAAAAACTGCGGCTTTCATTTCGAATTTAGTTATTGGTTGCTGTTTTAGAGGAGCCACTCGAGCTTTTCCTACAACAAATGCGCTGCTGATTTGTCGAGTGACACTTGCTGTACACAAAATAAGCAACTGCTGCTAGGGCGCTGTAGGAGGCATCTGAAAAAACATGGAGAGGGATGTTGTCGTTGCTGTATTTAAAGTTGTGTCGAGGTATTTCTACTGTCTGTAGATCGTTTCTCTCGTCGAGAAGCTCAAAAAGTTCAGGTATCAAGTCTCGGGTAATTTGGTCGTCCCACTTCATTCCTTTTCTCCAAATTGCTTGCTGAATTATTCGTAGTCGAATAGTAAAAGGTGCTGCTACTCCAATTGGGTCAAAGATTGAAAAGGCTGCGCAAAGTAGGTTCCGTTGTGTCGGTTTCTTCTGGGCGAGTTCGTGTAACTTGTCAGTGTTGAAGCTGAGTGTATCCTTACTTACTCTCCATCGTATTCCGAGAGTTCGCTTGAAGATTTGGAGTCCTTGATTTCGTCTGCAGTGATGGATTTATGTTCTTCTGGTGTTGTTTGCAGAATTCTATGATCCGTAGTCATCCCTTTCTTCAGGTTGAAGCTTCCTTGTTGTAGTACGTGTCGAAGGTCTTCTATGATTTTCACTGCGGTGTCGATGTCGTCGGTGGCTTCGAACAATTATCGTCTGTGCAATTTCTTAATGCGTAAATTGCACAAGTAGGAGAACATTTGGCTCCAAAGGCGAATCGAGTGTAGTCAAAACATTTGGGTTCTTTCGTTCCCCAGAGGAAATGAAGAAATTTTCTGTCGTCGGGGTTAACAGAAACCTGCATGTTCATCCTTTCAATGTCGGCAGTGATGGGATGCTTTCGTTCGCAAAATTGGAGACTTACTGCTAGTGGATTGCAGAGCAAGTCAGGTCCATTGAGCAGCATGTCATTTAAGCAAATTCCTTTACATTTGGATTTGACATTGGAAACAGTTTTCCTGGTTTGTTTGGTTTGATTACGCCAAGTTCAGGTGAAATCCATCCTGTTGAAGGTATTTCGTCTGGCTTTATTTTCCTTCTAAGTGCCTGCTGAGATCCTTGTCAAATATATCCTGGTAGAGGGCCAGTTTTTCTGAATTCTTGTTAAGTTGTATTTTCATTCGGTGGTATTGGGCAATTGCTGCTCTATAGTTGTTGGGAAGATTCGTATTTGGTTTCCACAGAAGTCCGAGTTGGTAGCGGTTGTCTTATGGTATGGTTTTACGAAGTGTTTGCATAGCGTGTCTTTTGTTCGATGACATTGTTATTTCAGTTGATGTGGCGTAGGTTTCCATTCGCCAGAATCAAGCGAGAAGATCCGAGATTTGTGTGTCGTCTTTTGATATCTTTATTGGGGTGGCTGTTGATTGATGGTTTGAGAAATCTCCAATGACGTTGTTCGTTCCTGCTATTGTCCATCATAGGGCTGTACGGACTGCTCGGGAAACATTTTGTTTTCCTTTGATGATGGTTTTCGGGCTGATGAGGTCAATATTGTCCGTTCCAATCACAAGGGCTACGTCGTTTTTGTTGAAGTCTGGAGAACAAGTACCCTTGAGGTGGTCGTATTGGCTGCAAATGTCGTGCAACTTTTCGGGCTCTTGATGTGCTCTTTGATTAGAACATTGTTTAGTTCAAATGCTAGAGTGTTATTTCCAAATGAATTAACTGTAATATCAACTGTCTTAGCGTCTATCGTTTGCGAGCTGAAGAAACCTCCTATGAGAAGTTGTTCCTGATGGTTAGTTTCCTCCAGTTGAAGATATGCTGCTGTCGGTTGCGATATGTAGCTGTTTGTACTTCATGTATCAAGAAAGGCATATACATTAAGGTATATGTTGCATCGTCGTAATGTGACTGGTAAAAGTAGCAGCAGTAAGCTGTTGATCCTTGATATCTTCTTTTGGCTGGCAAGATAGTTGACCTGATTCTGTCGCTGGTTTGGATTAAACTTTGGTGTTTTTTGTATGCGTTGTTTGTCGTGTAGAGTTGTGTGATGATGCTGATTGCAATTGCTGCATGTGCAATCTTTCACTTGATGTTGTCCAAGAAAATTCTAACAAAGTTTTTTTTCCAAAACGAGACTGTTCTTCACTTCCAAAGATGAATTCCGATACTTGCTGCAGTATGCTGGGCGGTGAGTCTGGCAGTCGAAGGGACATGGGGGCCGGGTGTTCGCACTCCAACTTTGAAAAGTCTCCGGTGAAGGCTTGTTGGTTGATGGTCGAGAGTCGATGGCGTGTCGAAGACTTGGCTCTATTTGTTGACAATTGCTCGAGTCCAGGGTCATTTGCTGCGGTTGCATAGGTGCTGATGCAAACTGTCTTGTCCAGTCGTTGAAGGCGATGAGATTTGGCTGGTCGATGTTCTGGGCGGTGATGTACTATGTCCACTGAAGCTGCTGAAGGTGTTGCAATTTGCTGACGGCAAATTGTACGTTTATTGTAGAGGTCAAATCGTCTTTGAACCCAAGCGTCTGAAATGTTTCAACTATGTTACTGATGAATGTAGAGAATTCCATTTATGAATCCCCTGCGTTGAATTGATGGTTGCTTGAAGCTCTGCAATCTGTTGACGAGTCATTGATGATAATTTCGGGTCGTCCATATCATCGTCGTAGTTTTTGGAGGGCAGCTTTGTACACAGTGCTGTTGCAGGAGTAAGCGGAAATAGCTTGATTTGCTTTTCCAGTCGTTAAAGTTAGCAGATGAGTCATCTTTTCGGCGTCCGAGATGGGTTGATTGAAGATAGTTGCTTCGAAGAAACCAAACCACATCCTCCATTTCATGGATTTTCCGTCGAAAGGCTCAAATTTTAGTTTTGGGGGTCTGGTCTTGAGACTGTAGTTCGTTCGCGATGTCTGAGATGCTTCTGCTGGAATGAACTGCTGTTCTGTAACTATGCCTTAACTATGTTGAAGCTGATGCTTGCGTTGGTGGTGTCGTGTTCTTTTTGTTGGAACGGCGGTCTGTTTATTTCGAAGCCTGGCTGCGGGACTTGCTGCTGAGTATTTTGGCTATCTGAAGTGTTTGGTCCTCTACTGTTTGCTGTGCTGATGATCCGGACTGATGGCTGCTGCTAGATAATGTTGACGTCTGGCTGGAATCCTGATCTAGTATTGTTTGTTGTTGCACTGAATCAGCTGTCTGAGGTGCTTGAACTGTCGTGGCATAAATTTTCTGTTGTGGCTGAAATTGTGGAATTGTCTTTGCTGTATTTTCTTGCAGCATTTGTCTAAATTCATCCATGATATTGTCGTGTTCATTTTGTATATCAGTGAAGCGGTTGATGAAATCCTCCGCTGTGGCGCGTTCAGTCGGGTGGTCTACATGGTACGTAGTGGCGTCTTCCAAATTGCTGAGAATTTTCTTCATCTCGGTTTCTGAAACAGCTATGTTGTAAATCGTTTTGATGTCATTGATGGCTTTTCGTACTCGTCTGAAGAGGCGCTCTAGTTGGGCGATTAGTAGATTTCTCTGGGGGAGAGAGGTTTTGTTGGGTATGGCTAGTTTGCCGTAGCTGATTGTTGTCATCGTTGCAGTTATTGTAGCTGTCGTGTCCAGTCGTAGTTTTGACCTACTTTGTTAGTTCCTGTCCTAGATAGCTAGACCTAAACTTGAAAGGAACGAAGCAAAAGAACAATGCAGCATATATTTTCAAATAAGTAAAACGAAATAAACAAAGCAATTGAAAGTTATAAAGTCTTGATATTAGTTCGTTCCGATACTTAAACAGGCGGAAAATATTATAAACCAAACGTAAAAATAACGTCCCGCTACCAAAATTATGCTATGGGGGTCCGAATTGTTAAACCAATTTTTTAATGTTTTTTTTTAAACTCTTAAGCAAGTGCAAAACGAGTGGTCCTTGCTTGGCACTAGATACAAATTGTGCTTCCAGATCGGTCAAGGGGTAGAGCAAAGGTACGGTTTCTGGCAATTTAGCTGAGTGCCATATAGAAAACGAGCTTGTAACCACTTCTAGTTTACACGGTCTATTTGAGCTTTTTCTTGCTTTAAACGTTGATTTGATTATAAATTAGTTGGTTGCACGTGTTTGGTAATTCAGTTTTGCGTTTTCCCGATTTTGTATTTTCTGAATTCTGGTTTTCAATTTCTTTCCCGGAGTTTTCCTGATTGCATGTGAAAAATTAAAGTAATCTAAGATGGTTGTCAAGTGTCAGATTGGCATATAACACAAGGTATTATTTTACGGGAATCGAGTTTCTCAGGGATTCGATCACTTATTCAACCAAAGTGTCCCCCCGTTTGGTACTTTTTTACGACATCCACTTTTTTTTGTCTTTTTGGGCATTTTTCTTTCAAAATTTTGCACGTGGCGCAAAACAAAAGTTTCCGGAAAGTGTGAGCGGATTTCGTAAAAGTAAGCAATTTCGTGAGTTCCATTTACATTTTGCTGATTTGGCCAGCAATTAGTGATTCCACTTACAATAGCGGATTCCGCTACAGTGTAATTTGACTAAACATATGTATTAAAACTTTTTCGTGGATTCCACAACCTGGTTCAGCAAAATTGGTTGGAGATGCCACAATTTCGCGTGTTATTTGAGCGATTTTGAGACACACAGTGTTCAAAATTCAAATCGAAAACAATAAAAGAATATCAAAAAAACTAGCAGAGTTTCGGATTCTGCAATAAATCTGTTTTCGGTCTCTTGTAGAATCCCGTGAAAAATCATAAAAAGCGCAGTTTGGCCTCATAATATAAGGCAGATATCGGTTAACTAAAATTAATGCTTGAAAATTCAGTCTTCTTGATTGTCGAAATCAGTAACAAGCCTTTTTTGTCACATTTAGAAGTTAAATTTTCCGGTCGCTGTGACTTGACAGTGCAATTTTGTTCAATTAATTTGTATTAAAATTGTCGAGACCCATAAAACTCAATTACACACAGTGACTTGGCACTCCTTTTCAATTTCCCATCCCTTCGTAAGATAACTAATTAAAATTGCTTTAAAATTGTCAAAGAGGCAATTTGCAAATTTTGATACAGCAGAAAAATATTGTAAAAACTTGTTCAGTTGTCGGTGCCGAAACTTTTATTACAGCTTAGATCATCAAAATTCATTTAAAATGGGCTTTTAAATATCAGTTTTCAGAAAATCAAAAGCGGGCTGGAAAAGAGTCAGTCAATTTGCCCATCTGTACTGATGCCAGTTTTGTCTCCGGTAAAACACTTCCTTTGTCGACAGTTTGTGCTGCTTCCTTTCTCTCAGTTTTTGTGCCTCCAAATGAGAGCTTGCGTTTTAACTCCGTTAGTGCCCAAACTTGTCATGATTCTTTTTTGTTGCTTGTCAGCTTGCTTGAGAGAAGTTGGGTAAATTTTTTTTGCTAGTCTTAGTGAGACTGAGTGTTAAAATTATTTAGTAGCGCTATTGGTGCATCTCTAAATTTTTCAATTCTTTGATTTCATTGAAGCAATAAACATAAAAAACATACACTGTACACATTTGGAAAAAAAACAAGAATGAAAGTTTCCCCACATTCCAGACTGAGCTATTGTTCCGACTTTTGTAACGAAAGTAACGGAATATTTGTGCTTGCGGTGTTTTTTTTTCTTCAGGCAAATTTCGACGTTTCAACTAGCCCTTTTTCACGGAATTTTTTTCCATATCATTCGAAAGTAATTATTTCACCTGTGATCATTTTTTGTAAAGTTGTAAAGTTATGAAGGTTTAAAGAGTGTTATTTTTGCCAATTTGAGACAATTAACGCGCCATGTATTTCGCGCTATTATCGCCTGAGCGGGGATTCAATTCGTCTTAGAAATAGCTCCAAATTGGTTGAAGGAAGCTTATTCGCCAAAATTGATTTGTTAGTTGGAGCGAAATCTATCACTTTGTAATTTAAATGGCGAGTGGGAGGATGGTTTTTATATAATATCTCAAATTTAAAAAAAAAATCAGTTATTTCTTTTTTTTAAATTTTTTTCAGGTTATTACTGCTCCATAGACCTTAACAGGCAGTCGGAACATTCAGGGCTCTGCACTGATAAGACCAGTCTTGATTTCTTTTTTACTTTTTCTGATGTGTATAGTTTTCGACACTTACTAAATCTGAAACAGGATATTAGCCCGGATTCCGTTTTCTGTCCTCCAGCCTACCAAATTTTTGATTTAACGCTATTTGCAATAGCTTAAGTTTCCAAAAAAAAAATCCTTTCCTCATCAATGACCAGTAGGTTTGATAACTTATAGTTCTTTTGCAAACAGCGACCAGCTCTAACCAGTGATATAATTGCCCTCTTTTGAGTTTTGCCCCTTTTCTACGTTAGAAATTATAGTCACGACAGACAGATTCCATCTTAACTCACGGCTGATCGTTTTCGCTTGATTGATGTTTAAATTTTACAGATTCTGTATAATTTTTACAGATTTTTTTCAATTATTAAAAAACGTTTTGATAGAGAAAACGTCGTGAAAATTTTCCGATGATAGCAACTCTTTGCTATTTTACTTCTCGAAATCTCGCTAGAGAGTGAAAAACTCAAACTAATTCTTTCGACACTGTTGAGCCTTAATTATTACAAATTTTTTGAACTTCAAGTCATGACTTAAGGGCTTTAATATGATAATTAGTCGACTCGTTCCAAGGAGTATCTGTTGGATCTGAGTTTAAATGGCGAAAAGATTAAAACGCCCAAAGGCAATTATTCTCCCTTTTTCAGTGATCAGACAAAACTGAAAAGAAACAGTCTGACCGACAGATAATTGACAGACAATTGAAAAAGTTGACAACCTAAAATTGCATCCTTTCTTACATACCTCCTTTTCAAACCAAAAATGACCGCGTTAAGAGGTTAAAACTAATGTTATAGATTAAATTGAAACCGTTTATCCACTAGAAAAAGTGCCAACATATGAACTGCTGTTGTATATGAGTTCAGCTCTTTACAGCAGGTCGCTGTTACCCCCGTCCTAATAATACCTATATGTACTTTTTAGTATCTTTACATACTGAAGATAAATAGACGAGCAAAAAATTGAATAATACAGAAGAATCATTAAATCAGGTCGAAGAATAAATCGAAAAAAAAAACTTTTTTTCCCGCAAACTCGTACAATTATGACTTTTTGAGTTTTTTCAACCTTCTTTCGTATTTTCTTGAACCTCTGCGAGCAGGTTTGCATGTAACAATAAAAACCACTGCCACAAGTTCAACATTAAAGTGGCGTTTTTTTGATCGCCTTAGTTCAGAGTATCTTTAGGGTTGGCCTGAAAAAGTGAACAAAAAACACAAAACTCAGAAAAATTGAATTAAATCATGGTTTTCAAAAATTGAATTACCTGTTCATTTTTTGATTATCTTCACCCAAAAAATTTTTGATCCCTCTTTAAGCACTAAAAAACCAAAAAATTGTTCTGTTTATTACGATTAGCCTTAAATGTGTTTGACTATGTTTAATATGAAAAAACTTGCAAATAAAGATAAAAAAATTTCCTGAAATCGTTTTTTTCCTGAAAACCTCTCACAACTAATGCCAAGAGCAAAGTACCATCTTTTCAATCTATAAACAGCTGTAATTCAAATTGTAGGTTGGCATTATTTCAATCTATAAACAGCCGTAAGCTAAATTGTAGCAAAAGAATACAATCCCCCTTTTTTGGTATTTTAGGGAAAATTTCTGCAAAATTTTTGGTTTGGTAATTTGGTTAATTTCTACAAAACAGCGATACAACACAGCGACATATTACAGCGATATAATACAATCAATCCAACGATACAATACAGCGGTACAAATGTATATTTTGGATATGTTTTGAATACTCTTTCGAAAGATTGGATTCTCATCTCGCAAATTTATGCTACTGACAATTAATATACACTGATCATGTTGTGAATATTTATTCAATAATTGGATGCTTTCCTTTTTTGAACTACTTCTCTATTCAGCTGGAATTTTGGCTTCTCCTTCATAAAAACTATAATAAAAAAGAAGAATTGAAAGCAAAAAGAAGAGGAATAGTTGAACAAAATACAAGCTAAAGAAAATCAAGATTAGATGTGGGCAAATACATTTTTTAAAGTTTAACCCCGAATTGTCGTCGTTTTTTTTTCTCACACACGTTCAAAACATTCAGAATAAAAAAAAACATATTCGAGCTTTTTGTTTTTTGTAGTAGTTTTCGTTGGTCGCTGCCTTAAATATTTTGACAATTTATTTCAATCTCTTCCCAAAAAAAACTGTCTTATTAGACTGTGATAGAGACAACCAAATTCTGAACACACTGGGAACAAACAACCTTTTGTAGTTTTCCTTCGCAAAATATAACAATTCTCTTGATTTGAAATATTTGTACGTGAAAGCAAAAGTTGAATTCGAATTTGAAGAGAAAACAAAACAAATAACACTTCCTTGCATTTTTTAAACAATAACGCTTCTTGTTTAAGTGTAATTTGACATATCAAAAAGTAACAAATATACCGGCACTTGATGCTGCAGGTTTGAAGACTATGTCTACTTAAAAAATTTGGCTAGAATTGCATTTGAGTATTGCAATTAATAACAATTTTGTGTTGTCATTTGGTTGGATTAAAAAATAAATAAATAAATAATAGTTAACTTCTCAAATCTTGAAATTAGACTTGAACTATAGATAGTTCATTCTGTTGGAATTCTTCGAAGCATAACAAAAAATCTGTTTGACAGTTCATAGAAGAACTCTTTGAAGATTGTTTTTTTTTCATAGGAGCTCGGCAGTACAGTAACCCACAACTATTCCGAAAGCAACGAACATCCAACAAACAGACAAGATGTTGTCACATAGACAAGAATTTTGACAGCAGCCCCCATCCCCCGTCGTTTGCAAACAACAACGCTTTTTCTCATCGCCAGCAAAACAAACCAATTATTGTCAATAACTTCGGAGATGCAGGTGCTCAGCTGAGTACGGATACAACAACCGAGATCGACGAAGATTTAAGTTCGGAAACTGTAGTCTACAACCAACAGCAGCCCAATACAGCAAACAGCATAGTCCAAACAGCAGGGTTGCAAAGCCCATCGTTTGCATTTACTATTCCACAACCTCATCACCTAATGCAAGCGGGAACTACACGAGCAGCCTAACGACAATATCGATCTCAGAACCCATCTCACAACAAGCACCTACACTTTTCCACTCTCATCAGCAGATACGTTCAACTGAACAATGTTCACACTATAAGTTACCAAGCCAGAAACAGCAAACTAGAGAACAAACAAACTCTGACACAGATCAAGGTTTCTACAGGCCTCACAACCCCAACAAACAAACTATAAATGATTTTCAATCAGAAAAACATATAGCGGCATCCTCTTGTATAGTTCAAACTCCTATAATGCGAACTAAAGGACATCCGGCAGTATCAACTGAAGCATTTTGACCAAGTTACAATAGAAAACTTTGCATTAAATGCATTAAACTTTGATGTTTTTCCAAACAATTTCAACGGTAGCGGATATTCTCATCAGATCTCGAAAGATATCGATCTACGCCTCATTACTAAAAAGACAACCAGAACCTCGGATTTAACATTCAGATATCCCTTGACGCAAACAACCTCTACATTTCCGTATCAAATTACCTCACAAATTAACTCAGTCATATCGACGCAACCTTCATGGCAACCGATGGTTCATATGAATCCGGTTTCTTTAGTACCAGAGGCATCAACTTTCTCACAACCCAAACTTCATCCTTATATGCAACCAACATTCAGCATGCATCAACAGACAAGGATCAATGCCGCGTCGATAGCTTCTGGACAAAGTTGTAATAACGCTTTTCTACCAGATAAAAGAGAGCAAAGGAGCAACCCTCACCAATCTGCAAACAATTTTCTCCAGCCATCTTTGATTCGAACAATTTAGCCACAAACATCATTACCAGAATTTATAGGGCAAGTCAGCAATTTTCCTCAACCTACCACCTTTTTTGACATAAATCGAGATAACAGAGACAAAACTGACTTCACAACCACAGTCACGTTACCACCAATTCAAATTTCATCATTTGATGGTAATCCTCTGGCTTTTCATGACTGGTTGAACATGTTCAATGCCACTGTTGATAGCAATACAACCATCAGTGATACACACAGAATTACCTACCTACAAAACGCCGTGACTGGTAAGGCGAAAGAGTTAATCAAAGGCTACTCATGCAATCAATTTCCATCCTTCACCAATGCAGAACCTTCAACATTTAGCAGCAATGCCCTAGCGCCCCGTTCGTCAAACGTTATATCAAGCAATCCACAGGCTTCCAAAACAAATGGACCTGAGAATTTCAACCAATACAGAACAAAGCGCAAGCAATGCCCACAGTACAGTTCTTCTACGCCACCTCAACGCTACAACATCGTAAAACAACTTGAACTATGTGTCAACTGCTTAAGCCCTCATCACCTCCAAACTACTTGTGTCTCAAACAACCGTTGTCAAGAGTGCAACGGTTTTCATCACACAAGCCTTCACGACCCAAACAACTTTAAAAAATCAACTTCCGTTGTCAACGCCCACCCAGGAGCGCCAAAACATGTAGTTGATTTTTCACTTTAGGTCAAAACATGGCTCCAAGAGTCAATTTTCTTAGTTCTGGTTTGTTTCGAGAGTGTTTATATCAGAGAGATTACAAATGTTTGATCACAGTGACTTTTGATTTACAAAGATTGGGAAAATGTAGTTGCTTCGGCAACAGTTGGCATTTTTTCAATAAAGAAAAAAATTTTCCTTTTCAAATGCAAATGAATTTGGTAAAAAACTGCAGTATAAAAAATGATCTAATTAAAAAATGTAAAAATTTATTAGTAATAATGTTTGACTCATTTTCCCCGACGCTGAAACAACTATTAAAACTTTTCTACAAGGCGAATCAAGACTGAAATAGCCTTAAAACAATTCCAAACTTGATCCAAAACGTTTTTGATCCAAACAAAATTTTTTGAGCACGACGAAATTTTTTTAGGACTAAGCTACGCATATTCTATGTCATAGCTCCACCCCACTTCTTAGAGGGTGGTCGGAACAAAAATACATACCGCAGATAAAAAGAACTCAGAGGCAATCTGCAATCAGTCGGCAAATAGAGCTAGAAAGTCAAAACTTGTCTAGAACAATATGCAATCCTTTTCTTTTTTGATATTTAAAAATAAAATGTTTAAACTCAGAAATACGTTGCTCGTACTTCCTCTATATTTTAATTAAAAAAAAGGTTGCTTCAATTGAAAAAAGTTTCAGAGCTTAACAATTACGCTATGTTGTGTAAACTTTATCATTTTATCTATTTGGTAAATTTCACGTTGGTTTCACGCCATCACAAAATATCCTCTATCTTCCGAGTTTAGAAGAAAGGTTGGAGTATTTGTGAATGGAATAATGGTGTGTTTTTTATTCCGATGTTTTTTCTGTAATCAGGTTTTTTTGCATTACCAAAATTATTTCAGTGATTCTTTATTTTTTTCACACATAGACTGGGAGGATGCCATTAGGCCGTAATAGCCTGTTTTAGAGGACAGAAAAAATAGGTTGTTTTCCTGTTTTAGAGGACATGAAACTCAAAGAAAAGATAAGCTGTTTTGAACTTAAATATTCTCTATTTTTTCTACATTTAAGATAATTATCGAGATCTAGAAATCAAAATAGAAACAACACTAATCTTTTAATTCATTTCAAATCTGATTTCAGGCACACGGGTTTTTTCAGCCCTTAAATGATAAAAATGAAAATGATGAATTTTCTTGCAAAATTGGACTGATATTATTTCAAAATGCTATCCTGAGCGTTAAGTCAAGTTGGAAAATGGCAAAAAAAGCTAACTTATGGTCAGTTAAAAACGCATTTAGAATCCTTGTATTGAAATTCCTGTGCTGAAAATTCTCAAAAGCTTGAGAAGGAGAAAAAAGTCAGTTTGAGGCTCAGTTAATTAAAAAATGCTTCGTTTTTACCAGCAGTATAATTACATCGTGCGTTCCTAGTAACAGTGTCTCACTTATATCATAAAATTTTTCGAAAATGGCGACATTTTCGAAAAAAAAATAGAAAAAAATCAAGTTTTTGGTTAACTTTTGATTTTTTTAAATAGACTTATTCCTTGAACTTTAAGGGGCAACTGAAACATTCTGGGCTTTGCCCCGAGACGAGCAGCCTTCCTATAAGATTCATCTGATATATTTATAGCGCTTTAAACTTGCATCAGCATTAAGGTAAAAGTATTGCCAGCTATGGAGGATTTCTATTGGGTGAAATGCGTCAACGCTTAAAAAGGGTTTGACTAAAAAATTTGCTTCCACAAGGCCAATAATTGTTCCTGTTTCGCTTTTTTTATTTGTTGATTTGTATGTTTTTTTGACAATTGAATAATTTGTTTGCCGATATTAACAACTTAGCTGCACACACTGAGTCTCGCGCTTCCAAAATGACAGTCAATTTGGTTATAAGGACAGCAAAGCGAATCGGAACAGTTGATTTTTTTCACATTTTGTCATAGATTTGATTTAAAATTGATTGGAAGTAATTTTAAATTTTTTTGAGGTATATATTGACTTTCTGTTAAAACTGTAGGAAAAAATTACAAATGTTTTGTGGTTAGCCAGATTGGTCTTACATTGTTGCGTTTAGGTTTTAATGTCAAAACTTGAAGAGAAAAAAATCAAGCTCTTGTGACATTTTATTTGAAAATATTAACATCAATGAGAACGTTTTTTTTAAGTCAACCAGAAGGTTAATTATATAGATTTACAATGAGCGCATATAACCAGCTCTCATAGAAAACTATTACTAACTTATAAGAGCTCAATTTGCAAAAACACCATCACTACTGGGGCGCCACAATGCCCACATTGCGTGCTTGATTCTGCAAGGAGCAGTATTTATTTTTAGTTTCTGCATTTCCTTAGGCATACAGTTGTCTAACTATATAAGCTGATTATTTCTAAGACTTTTTCAGAGAGTTAAACTTTTAATTAATAATTCTCTTTTTTGATTGAAGCTTTGATTTTCTATAATTAAAAAAACTGAAGAAAATCATGATGTTTTGAAATGTTTTTTATCTCAGCTGATAAAATATACTGATAAAAAAACTGTCGCTGAATTTATTTCCTTTGATTGGGATTACGCTTGTAATCAAACATTATTGTAAAGTTTTTTGGCTTTACAAAACGATTTAGAACTAAATTTTATCGAAAATGGGAGGCTTATTGAAGCTGAAAACAGTTGCTGATAAGAAGCTAATATCTCAGGAATTATTTTTAAATTAAATATGAAATATCTGCCAAACCAAAGAAATCATATATTTGGAACCAATAGCATGTCGCCAGCTCACTCACATTATTAATTTCTTTTCATTTATTGACCAAATTTGACAACATTCAGAAAAACTCTAGCTCGGCCCTGGTTAATTGCTGAATTTGCTCATGCACGTAAATTAAAACTAGTTTTGGTACCAGAGGTTGATTTAGGGGGGGGGGGGAGGTGGCGGACGCCCTTTTTCAGAGATTCGACCCCTGCCGACCCAAAGGGTCCCCCCTTTGTACTATTTTGAGACATCCGTTTTTGGTGGCGGACCCTAAAATTTTTCTAAATTCGCCTTCGGCGCCAATTACACTAATTTTGAGGGGGAGTAATTTAAACTAATTTTTCTGAAAATCCGCCGCCCTCCCTCAGTAAAATTCTAGATCCGCCCCTGCCCAGCACTGTTCTTTTTATCCGGTCCCAAAATCCGCAGAAGTAAGCAAACATGTCTCTTATCAGGTGCATATTTTTCGGAGTAGTGTTTGAAAGATGTCGGAAACAACGCGATCAAAACCTTTGACACAGTGTTTGACATTTTTTTGAAGAAACAAACAGCTAGAAGTTTTCTTGATGAAATCCAAGGTATAGAAAACGAACTTGTAATTGTTTCTAGTTTACACGGTGTATTTGAGCTTCTTCTTGCTTTAAACGTTGATTTGATTACAAATTAGTTGGTTGCACGTGTTTGGTAATTCAGTTTTGCATTTTCCCAATTTTGTATTTGCTGAGTTCTGGTTTTCAATTTCTTTCCCGGAGTTTTCCTGATTGCATGTGAAAAATCAAAGTCATCTAAGAGGGTTGTCAATTGTCAAATTGGCATCTAAGACTCGGCCTCAATTTGCAGTTACAAAATAAAATTTAAAAAAAAGGTGGGGTGGTTCCTATTTATAAAACTTAAAACGCTGGCTTAACGGTCTTGTAAGTGTCGGTTGAAGTTATCGGCTATGGCTGTCGGCGACAAGGGTGGTTTAGGTTGAGGCTCTCATTGTCGTGAATCTTCGTTTGCTGGTTGCTTGCAATAGTCCGGACTAACAGGTGCTAGTCTAATGGCTGGCAGTGACAGAAATTTAGCTCTCGTTTTGACAGGGTTAACGCGGGTCTGGTCATCATCGGTTGATTTGTTTCCTGTGTTCCGTTCAATTGGCCCGAGTCCTCGTGGCTTCATATCCTGAAAAATCCAAACAATTTATCCTGTTTTTATAGGCGGCGTCTTCTTTGTCCATCAATGTCGTGGCAGTAATGTTGGGATAAATTCCTTGATCAAGCGTTTCCAAAGATGGGTTACGATTTGTTGGGCAAATTTCAATTGTCGAAAGAGTGTTGAGGGCTGTGGGGTTTGTAGAGGTGGCATGCTGGCATGCTGGCATGCGCTCTCCCGAGAAGAAAATGAACTGGGATGAGGGCTTCAACATCATCGGGCGATGATGAAACTGTAGTGATGGGTCTTGCTTTCACGAAGTGTTCAACTTCGCAAAGAACGGTATTGAAGATGTCGTCTGTTAGAATCTGGCTTCCTATGATAGCATAGAACGAGTCTTTTACTGGTCTTATGAGTCGTTCCCATACACCTCCGAAATGAGGAGCATAGGCAGGGTTGAAGGTTCATTCAATCTGATGGTTGGCGTAGAATTGTCGTCTACGATCGGCGTCGAAGTGTCTGTTGAGTTCTTTTTCAGCTGCGCTGAAATTTTTACCGTTATCAGAAACATTTTTGGTTAGTTTTCTTCAGCGTGCGAAAAATTGTCTTAATTTATTGATGAAGGCGTCGGTTGAATGGTCCTGGCGCATCTCAAGATGTACGGCTCGCTGTTAGGCAAGTCATTAGAACGCCGTAGTGTTTGTTGTAGGTTCCTGCTGTTTTCGAATCGAACGGTCGAAAGAGATCTGACCCTGTTTGTTGAACTGGGGAGCGTTTATCTTCCGGAAATCTGAAGGCGAGTAGGGTCGCAAGTTCCTGCTGTAGTCCAGTTGATTGTTGTCGTCGGCTGTCGTAACAGTTTTTTATGATCTTGTCAATCTGTGCGCGAACACAGAGAATCCAATATTCGTTTTAGAGACCATTTTTGTGTGCTGGCGTGGCGAATGCTGGTTGTTTTTGTGGTTTTGTCCTATGTAGAGGTGAACTGCTGGGTGGTTTCCTCCAAGGATAATCGGGTGTTTTTTGCAATAGTACAATTTAGATTTCTCGAGATGTCCACGTGCTCGTAAGAATCCGTCTTCGTCTAGAAATCGTGACAGATGTCGAAGTGTGCTAGTTGTGTTGACTGGTTTCTTTCGTGTCCATGCGTTGACCTCTTGGTTGAAGCTGTCTCTTTGTGTCTGTTTCAAGATAAAATTTTTTGCGACAATTATGTTGTTGCTTGTCCTTTCGGTGGTCGGGTTTTCGTTGCGGGACTGTAGTTCTTTTTATTTTTTTAAAATCCTGACGGCACGCATAACGTATGCGGTTGTTCGGAGAACTCTTGTTCATTTGGAGAACCTGCTGTAGTCGTTGAAACTTTTTACTGTCGTTTCGGCGGAAGCTTCAAAAACTATCACTGATGTTCTTTCTTTTTTATCCATTTTTGCGATTCGATCCTTGAGTAGCAAAGTATCTTTATTTGCGTCGTTTAATTGCAGCTGGGTTTAGGGGTTCTGGGCAATGTTTCCATTGACTCGCATGGGTGCTTTCTCTCTGTGAGCCACATAAGTTTGTTGTCGTTTAACCACTGAAGCGCTGCTGTGCTGTCGGTCCACATATGCGTAGAGCTGATGTCAATCCTTTGTTCTTTGCGAATGAACTTTGCGTGGCGAGCACTAAAAACTGCGGCTTTCATTTCGAATTTAGTTATTGGTTGCTGTTTTAGAGGAGCCACTCGAGCTTTTCCTACAACAAATGCGCTGCTGATTTGTCGAGTGACACTTGCTGTACACAAAATAAGCAACTGCTGCTAGGGCGCTGTAGGAGGCATCTGAAAAAACATGGAGAGGGATGTTGTCGTTGCTGTATTTAAAGTTGTGTCGAGGTATTTCTACTGTCTGTAGATCGTTTCTCTCGTCGAGAAGCTCAAAAAGTTCAGGTATCAAGTCTCGGGTAATTTGGTCGTCCCACTTCATTCCTTTTCTCCAAATTGCTTGCTGAATTATTCGTAGTCGAATAGTAAAAGGTGCTGCTACTCCAATTGGGTCAAAGATTGAAAAGGCTGCGCAAAGTAGGTTCCGTTGTGTCGGTTTCTTCTGGGCGAGTTCGTGTAACTTGTCAGTGTTGAAGCTGAGTGTATCCTTACTTACTCTCCATCGTATTCCGAGAGTTCGCTTGAAGATTTGGAGTCCTTGATTTCGTCTGCAGTGATGGATTTATGTTCTTCTGGTGTTGTTTGCAGAATTCTATGATCCGTAGTCATCCCTTTCTTCAGGTTGAAGCTTCCTTGTTGTAGTACGTGTCGAAGGTCTTCTATGATTTTCACTGCGGTGTCGATGTCGTCGGTGGCTTCGAACAATTATCGTCTGTGCAATTTCTTAATGCGTAAATTGCACAAGTAGGAGAACATTTGGCTCCAAAGGCGAATCGAGTGTAGTCAAAACATTTGGGTTCTTTCGTTCCCCAGAGGAAATGAAGAAATTTTCTGTCGTCGGGGTTAACAGAAACCTGCATGTTCATCCTTTCAATGTCGGCAGTGATGGGATGCTTTCGTTCGCAAAATTGGAGACTTACTGCTAGTAGATTGCAGAGCAAGTCAGGTCCATTGAGCAGCATGTCATTTAAGCAAATTCCTTTACATTTGGATTTGACATTGGAAACAGTTTTCCTGGTTTGTTTGGTTTGATTACGCCAAGTTCAGGTGAAATCCATCCTGTTGAAGGTATTTCGTCTGGCTTTATTTTCCTTCTAAGTGCCTGCTGAGATCCTTGTCAAATATATCCTGGTAGAGGGCCAGTTTTTCTGAATTCTTGTTAAGTTGTATTTTCATTCGGTGGTATTGGGCAATTGCTGCTCTATAGTTGTTGGGAAGATTCGTATTTGGTTTCCACAGAAGTCCGAGTTGGTAGCGGTTGTCTTATGGTATGGTTTTACGAAGTGTTTGCATAGCGTGTCTTTTGTTTGATGACATTGTTATTTCAGTTGATGTGGCGTAGGTTTCCATTCGCCAGAATCAAGCGAGAAGATCCGATTTTTGTGTGTCGTCTTTTGATATCTTTATTGGGGTGGCTGTTGATTGATGGTTTGAGAAATCTCCAATGACGTTGTTCGTTCCTGCTATTGTCCATCATAGGGCTGTACGGACTGCTCGGGAAACATTTTGTTTTCCTTTGATGATGGTTTTCGGGCTGATGAGGTCAATATTGTCCGTTCCAATCACAAGGGCTACGTCGTTTTTGTTGAAGTCTGGAGAACAAGTACCCTTGAGGTGGTCGTATTGGCTGCAAATGTCGTGCAACTTTTCGGGCTCTTGATGTGCTCTTTGATTAGAACATTGTTTAGTTCAAATGCTAGAGTGTTATTTCCAAATGAATTAACTGTAATATCAACTGTCTTAGCGTCTATCGTTTGCGAGCTGAAGAAACCTCCTATGAAAAGTTGTTCCTGATGGTTAGTTTCCTCCAGTTGAAGATATGCTGCTGTCGGTTGCGATATGTAGCTGTTTGTACTTCATGTATCAAGAAAGGCATATACATTAAGGTATATGTTGCATCGTCGTAATGTGACTGGTAAAAGTAGCAGCAGTAAGCTGTTGATCCTTGATATCTTCTTTTGGCTGGCAAGATAGTTGACCTGATTCTGTCGCTGGTTTGGATTAAACTTTGGTGTTTTTTGTATGCGTTGTTTGTCGTGTAGAGTTGTGTGATGATGCTGATTGCAATTGCTGCATGTGCAATCTTTCACTTGATGTTGTCCAAGAAAATTCTAACAAAGTTTTTTTTCCAAAACGAGACTGTTCTTCACTTCCAAAGATGAATTCCGATACTTGCTGCAGTATGCTGGGCGGTGAGTCTGGCAGTCGAAGGGACATGGGGGCCGGGTGTTCGCACTCCAACTTTGAAAAGTCTCCGGTGAAGGCTTGTTGGTTGATGGTCGAGAGCCGATGGCGTGTCGAAGACTTGGCTCTATTTGTTGACAATTGCTCGAGTCCAGGGTCATTTGCTGCGGTTGCATAGGTGCTTATGCAAACTGTCTTGTCCAGTCGTTGAAGGCGATGAGATTTGGCTGGTCGATGTTCTGGGCGGTGATGTACTATGTCCACTGAAGCTGCTGAAGGTGTTGCAATTTGCTGACGGCAAATTGTACGTTTATTGTAGAGGTCAAATCGTCTTTGAACCCAAGCGTCTGAAATGTTTCAAGTATGTTACTGATGAATGTAGAGAATTCCATTTATGAATCCCCTGCGTTGAATTGATGGTTGCTTGAAGCTCTGCAATCTGTTGACGAGTCATTGATGATAATTTCGGGTCGTCCATATCATCGTCGTAGTTTTTGGAGGGCAGCTTTGTACACAGTGCTGTTGCAGGAGTAAGCGGAAATAGCTTGATTTGCTTTTCCAGTCGTTAAAGTTAGCAGATGAGTCATCTTTTCGGCGTCCGAGATGGGTTGATTGAAGATAGTTGCTTCGAAGAAACCAAACCACATCCTCCATTTCATGGATTTTCCGTCGAAAGGCTCAAATTTTAGTTTTGGGGGTCTGGTCTTGAGACTGTAGTTCGTTCGCGATGTCTGAGATGCTTCTGCTGGAATGAACTGCTGTTCTGTAACTATGCCCTAACTATGTTGAAGCTGATGCTTGCGTTGGTGGTGTCGTGTTCTTTTTGTTGTAACGGCGGTCTGTTTATTTCGAAGCCTGGCTGCGGGACTTGCTGCTGAGTATTTTGGCTATCTGAAGTGTTTGGTCCTCTACTGTTTGCTGTGCTGATGATCCGGACTGATGGCTGCTGCTAGATAATGTTGACGTCTGGCTGGAATCCTGATCTAGTATTGTTTGTTGTTGCACTGAATCAGCTGTCTGAGGTGCTTGAACTGTCGTGGCATAAATTTTCTGTTGTGGCTGAAATTGTGGAATTGTCTTTGCTGTATTTTCTTGCAGCATTTGTCTAAATTCATCCATGATATTGTCGTGTTCATTTTGTATATCAGTGAAGCGGTTGATGAAATCCTCCGCTGTGGCGCGTTCAGTCGGGTGGTCTACATGGTACGTAGTGGCGTCTTCCAAATTGCTGAGAATTTTCTTCATCTCGGTTTCTGAAACAGCTATGTTGTAAATCGTTTTGATGTCATTGATGGCTTTTCGTACTCGTCTGAAGAGGCGCTCTAGTTGGGCGATTAGTAGATTTCTCTGGGGGAGAGAGGTTTTGTTGGGTATGGCTAGTTTGCCGTAGCTGATTGTTGTCATCGTTGCAGTTATTGTAGCTGTCGTGTCCAGTCGTAGTTTTGACCTACTTTGTTAGTTCCTGTCCTAGATAGCTAGACCTAAACTTGAAAGGAACGAAGCAAAAGAACAATGCAGCATATATTTTCAAATAAGTAAAACGAAATAAACAAAGCAATTGAAAGTTATAAAGTCTTGATATTAGTTCGTTCCGATACTTAAACAGGCGGAAAATATTATAAACCAAACGTAAAAATAACGTCCCGCTACCAAAATTATGCAATGGGGGTCCGAATTGTTAAACCAATTTTTTAATGTTTTTTTTAAACTCTTAAGCAAGTGCAAAACGAGTGGTCCTTGCTTGGCACTAGATACAAATTGTGCTTCCAGATCGGTCAAGGGGTAGAGCAAAGGTACGGTTTCTGGCAATTTAGCTGAGTGCCATATAGAAAACGAGCTTGTAACCACTTCTAGTTTACACGGTCTATTTGAGCTTTTTCTTGCTTTAAACGTTGATTTGATTATAAATTAGTTGGTTGCACGTGTTTGGTAATTCAGTTTTGCGTTTTCCCGATTTTGTATTTTCTGAATTCTGGTTTTCAATTTCTTTCCCGGAGTTTTCCTGATTGCATGTGAAAAATTAAAGTAATCTAAGATGGTTGTCAAGTGTCAGATTGGCATATAACACAAGGTATTATTTTACGGGAATCGAGTTTCTCAGGGATTCGATCACTTATTCAACCAAAGTGTCCCCCCGTTTGGTACTTTTTTACGACATCCACTTTTTTTTGTCTTTTTGGGCATTTTTCTTTCAAAATTTTGCACGTGGCGCAAAACAAAAGTTTCCGGAAAGTGTGAGCGGATTTCGTAAAAGTAAGCAATTTCGTGAGTTCCATTTACATTTTGCTGATTTGGCCAGCAATTAGTGATTCCACTTACAATAGCGGATTCCGCTACAGTGTAATTTGACTAAACATATGTATTAAAACTTTTTCGTGGATTCCACAACCTGGTTCAGCAAAATTGGTTGGAGATGCCACAATTTCGCGTGTTATTTGAGCGATTTTGAGACACACAGTGTTCAAAATTCAAATCGAAAACAATAAAAGAATATCAAAAAAACTAGCAGAGTTTCGGATTCTGCAATAAATCTGTTTTCGGTCTCTTGTAGAATCCCGTGAAAAATCATAAAAAGCGCAGTTTGGCCTCATAATATAAGGCAGATATCGGTTAACTAAAATTAATGCTTGAAAATTCAGTCTTCTTGATTGTCGAAATCAGTAACAAGCTTTTTTGTCACATTTAGAAGTTAAATTTTCCGGTCGCTGTGACTTGACAGTGCAATTTTGTTCAATTAATTTGTATTAAAATTGTCGAGACCCATAAAACTCAATTACACACAGTGACTTGGCACTCCTTTTCAATTTCCCATCCCTTCGTAAGATAACTAATTAAAATTGCTTTAAAATTGTCAAAGAGGCAATTTGCAAATTTTGATACAGCAGAAAAATATTGTAAAAACTTGTTCAGTTGTCGGTGCCGAAACTTTTATTACAGCTTAGATCATCAAAATTCATTTAAAATGGGCTTTTAAATATCAGTTTTCAGAAAATCAAAAGCGGGCTGGAAAAGAGTCAGTCAATTTGCCCATCTGTACTGATGCCAGTTTTGTCTCCGGTAAAACACTTCCTTTGTCGACAGTTTGTGCTGCTTCCTTTCTCTCAGTTTTTGTGCCTCCAAATGAGAGCTTGCGTTTTAACTCCGTTAGTGCCCAAACTTGTCATGATTTTTTTTTGTTGCTTGTCAGCTTGCTTGAGAGAAGTTGGGTAAATTTTTTTTGCTAGTCTTAGTGAGACTGAGTGTTAAAATTATTTAGTAGCGCTATTGGTGCATCTCTAAATTTTTCAATTCTTTGATTTCATTGAAGCAATAAACATAAAAAACATACACTGTACACATTTGGAAAAAAAACAAGAATGAAAGTTTCCCCACATTCCAGACTGAGCTATTGTTCCGACTTTTGTAACGAAAGTAACGGAATATTTGTGCTTGCGGTGTTTTTTTTTCTTCAGGCAAATTTCGACGTTTCAACTAGCCCTTTTTCACGGAATTTTTTTCCATATCATTCGAAAGTAATTATTTCACCTGTGATCATTTTTTGTAAAGTTGTAAAGTTATGAAGGTTTAAAGAGTGTTATTTTTGCCAATTTGAGACAATTAACGCGCCATGTATTTCGCGCTATTATCGCCTGAGCGGGGATTCAATTCGTCTTAGAAATAGCTCCAAATTGGTTGAAGGAAGCTTATTCGCCAAAATTGATTTGTTAGTTGGAGCGAAATCTATCACTTTGTAATTTAAATGGCGAGTGGGAGGATGGTTTTTATATAATATCTCAAATTTAAAAAAAAAATCAGTTATTTCTTTTTTTTAAATTTTTTTCAGGTTATTACTGCTCCATAGACCTTAACAGGCAGTCGGAACATTCAGGGCTCTGCACTGATAAGACCAGTCTTGATTTCTTTTTTACTTTTTCTGATGTGTATAGTTTTCGACACTTACTAAATCTGAAACAGGATATTAGCCCGGATTCCGTTTTCTGTCCTCCAGCCTACCAAATTTTTGATTTAACGCTATTTGCAATAGCTTAAGTTTCCAAAAAAAAAATCCTTTCCTCATCAATGACCAGTAGGTTTGATAACTTATAGTTCTTTTGCAAACAGCGACCAGCTCTAACCAGTGATATAATTGCCCTCTTTTGAGTTTTGCCCCTTTTCTACGTTAGAAATTATAGTCACGACAGACAGATTCCATCTTAACTCACGGCTGATCGTTTTCGCTTGATTGATGTTTAAATTTTACAGATTCTGTATAATTTTTACAGATTTTTTTCAATTATTAAAAAACGTTTTGATAGAGAAAACGTCGTGAAAATTTTCCGATGATAGCAACTCTTTGCTATTTTACTTCTCGAAATCTCGCTAGAGAGTGAAAAACTCAAACTAATTCTTTCGACACTGTTGAGCCTTAATTATTACAAATTTTTTGAACTTCAAGTCATGACTTAAGGGCTTTAATATGATAATTAGTCGACTCGTTCCAAGGAGTATCTGTTGGATCTGAGTTTAAATGGCGAAAAGATTAAAACGCCCAAAGGCAATTATTCTCCCTTTTTCAGTGATCAGACAAAACTGAAAAGAAACAGTCTGACCGACAGATAATTGACAGACAATTGAAAAAGTTGACAACCTAAAATTGCATCATAAATTTTCTTCAAAAATGAAGGAGTTGAAACTTTATTTGAGAGGAGATCTTATTCACTTTTTGATCTAAAAATTCATCAAAGTCGATATCGCTTTTCGCTCTTTATTAATTTTGATATTGAGAAATTTTGTGGTTTTTTACTTAGACGGCCCAGAATAATTGTAATATAACCTATTTAATAATTAAATGAATAATTCCACTTGTTACTTCGTTTTTCATACTTTCAATGTCTTTTAATTTGGGCAGTTTAAGTTAATACAATTGTTTTGTCCATTTATTTCGGCTGATAATAGTAAGGATTGTTCTGCGGGTCGTAGGAATTGAAATACGCATAGTAGTACGAGTAGCAGGCCGCCAGGAACTGCTCTGGGTCTGGGAAATCACTCATTGGGTCCGGATCGCCTACTTGTGGCCCTCGCGTCCAGAGATGACACCAGTCTTCATAGTTGAGTTCCTGGCCTTCTGAAAACTAATGTTTGGTAGCAATTTGATTA
The DNA here is from genome assembly GCF_963678635.1 of Symsagittifera roscoffensis. Lineage (NCBI taxonomy): Eukaryota > Metazoa > Xenacoelomorpha > Acoela > Convolutidae > Symsagittifera > Symsagittifera roscoffensis. The sequence goes on along the minus strand of NC_087065.1, from coordinate 4,936,318 downwards.
ATTAATTAACTAGCTTTGGTTTCATAGCCCGTTTGGTACTATTTTCCCACATTCCAGACTTAATTATGTTGTAGAGCGCAGTTCTTTTTTAAGGCTGGATTAATTTGTTGAGCAAAACTTTTTATCGTTGAGTTATTCCGCTGAGTTATTCTGGCTTTTTATTGGCATTTTTTGCGAAGTTTCTGGCATTATGTGAAAAAAAAAATCCATGACTAAGCTAAAAACTAAAAAAAAAGAACGAAGATTTTAGTATAATTATGGTGATTTGAATCTAACTTCAATTCTATTAACGAGCAAGCGGCGTATTAACCCGGTTCACATTTATGTCTTTTGTGCAAAAAAAACATAGTACACTTACTGATCATTGATGGAAGTTTTTTCTTACTTCTCTCAATTGGAAAAATTGTCATTGTTTTGTGTTTGGTACTTTTGCGGTAAACACACTATTGTTCCGACTTTCGTAACGAAAGTAACAGAATATTTGTGCTCTGGGTGGTTTTTTTTCTTGAGACAAATTTCGATTTTTAAACTTTCCTTTTTTGACGAAACTTCTACATATCATTCAAAAGGTATTGATGTCCTGAGATTAAATATGAAAACATATTTTACCTGTAATCATTTCAATTTTTGTAAAGTTATGGGAGTTTAAAGATCGCAATTTTGGCCAATTTGGGACAATTAACGAGCGATATATTTCGCGCTATTAACGCGTAAGCGGAGATTTAATCCGTCGCAGCAATTGTTCCAAATTGGTTCAAGGAAGCTTAATTGCCATAGTTGATTAGTTAATAGGAGCAAAATATATTCTTTTGTACTTTATATGGCGTGTTGGGGGATGATTTTAATAAAAAATCTTAAATTTATTTTTTTTAAATATTTAATTTATTTCATTTAGTTTTTTTATGTTATTAATGCGCCAAATACCTTAAGAAGTATAGTCGGGACATTCATGGCTGTTTTCATGTCGTCATAAAAATGAAAAATAATCAGAATTGCTATTTGTTTTTGAAATTTTAGCTGGAGACACTGGTTGTGTTTTTTATTTGATAGTTTTGAAATTTATAAAAACGAGAAGTTACTACTGATCCAAAAATGGTTGATTTGGAAAGAAAGACACAACAAAAACTATTTGGGTTACTGTCTGTGAAAATTGTCGTGTATTTTATTTGTCCTGAATTATGTCGATTTTGTTCAGACCATTGAAAATGAGGAGGAACTTTGTATTCGGGTGTGTTTAGTTATTTGAAACTTTTTGTTATCCACGCAAAAACAGGTACCACAAAGAATCATTGGAATAAATTGAGTGAGGATCATATGAAGCCACTTCAGTCTTATTTAAAACATTTTAAAATTTTGAAAAATATTTCACAAAAAAAAATTGAAGCTTTTGATTTTTGGATTGATTTCGAGCTAATAAGGTCAGCATGCATGCCTACAATAACTTATTTATACTTAATTTAGGCCGAAGAAAATAAATTCATTCAAGCTATTTTTTTAAGTTTTCTTAGTTTTTTAGCGCCGTTTTTGGCCGTTTTGGTAATCCAGAATTTCAAAAACTGACAAATTTCTGCTAAACAATTTTGAAATTGTTTTACATCATTTTAAACTATGGTCCGAACATTCTGTGCTACTTACACAGTAACCCGCTATCCTCGTTAAGAGCTGATTTGGTCTCTTATCAGAAATCAAACATATTACATAGCGTTTTTACTGAAAAATTGAGGCATTATTTTAAAAATATTTTTTTTTCACGTCATTTTGACTCAATAAAATACTCATACTAACAAAAAATGAAATGCAACCAATTTTATGCATTTAATGTGACAAGAACCTAAAAACTGGTTTGTACCGATGTAAAATTGATATAGTATGATACAAAAGTGTGATATAAATACAAAAGTATGATATAAATTCAATTAATTTAATCCTTTTAATCCTTCTAAATTAATTTAAATCCTTTTTTGTCAAAATTTTGGTTTCAATTTCATACGGATTTGATAACAAAAATGTCGCTTTTAATCGACTCGATACGGATTAAATTCAAGTTTTCTCGGTTATAAATAATAGAGAAAGCTGGATTAAAATCAATTGGTATGCTTTTCATTTGACTTTCTTGCTGACGTTTGGCCTGAAAAGAAACTCTAGTAAGAGTATAATTAGAGTATACAAAAAAATGTAACTAGAGTATAAAGAAAGAGTACAACTAATCTGAAAATTTATTGCGCGAAAATTTAGTTTTTATATTGAGTTTTTCAATTATGTGTCTTTTGCACAAATTAGTTGCTCCTAGAACATTTGAGGAAAACTTGCATAGTTTGCCTTTTCATACAACAAGAGCCCTTAAATTTGCAAAACTCAAGAAAATTTCTCTTCATCACAATAGTTTGCGGTAAAAGAACTGTCCTCGACTGAATTTTGTAGCTCCGGTGGAGTTTTTTTTGAAAAAAAAATTTGCTCAAGTTTTGAAATAAAAGGAACAGTTACATAAAATAAATTTTAGTGAGATTTTGATGGACTTGGCTGCCCTTTCAAATTTGTTATCCACAAAAAAAAATGATTTTAATCGATTTCAATCTCAAGTTTGTCTGTGTGGGTATAGCCTTCATAGTTCAATCATCTGATTCCAAGTTATACAAAGCATAATTTTACTTAGTTGAGAGGAAGTACTGAAAATATGTGACTTCTGCTATCCTGAGAAAATTTTTTGATTGAAAATAATAAGATTTCGAACCATTCTTTGCTAGATAAAATTTGCAAGTGACATAAAATGCGTTGACTTTCACACTTTTCAGCGCTTAAGCTTGTGTCAAGTTACATCAAAATAAGCTCGGAGACTTTGTTACTTTTATATAAATGGCAATATTTATAATGTTTTACAACAACGGCTACTTTGAACTCTGATTGCTTTGACAAGTCAAAATTCAATGAGAACACTCTCCAACTGATAAAATTGAAATCTGTCATTGGTTTTTGCATTTTTTCCCGAGTTTACATAAAACAAATCAACAGAACAGAATATAGTACGATCAACCAAAACACTTTTATGCATACAAATTTTTTGCCAGAAAAAAATACAAGCAGGTTAAACGGATTTCTTATTTGCGTTCTTTTTATTGTATTGTTATGCAATGAATCTCAGCTTTTTGTTGCAGGTTGCAGGCTTTATGGTTTTCAAATTTAAATGAAATTATTTTAATGGAATTTTTTAAAGCATCAAATATTTCTTTTAGAAATTTTTGTGTTTTTGAAAAATCATTTTTATTGCTCAAAATGCACTTAAATCTTTTTGAAAATTTAAAACTGGATGCTCCCATTGACATTTTTTTGAAATTTTTTTGAAATGATAAAAAGAAAAGTAAAAACAATAAAGATAGCTGGTTGCTGTGCAAGTAGCAGAAAATGTTCCGACCATATTAATTAAAATATTTTGTTTCTATTTTCCTTAAACTAATGTCGTTTGTATTGGTGGTGTGGGAACTTTATGGTCGCGTAGAAAGTCAGTAAATTAAGCATAATTGACAAACTGTGTCACATAAAAATGAATAAAAACAAAAATGCAAAAAAAAAATTTAGCCTAAGTAATAAATTTCAAAGTTTATTCTAAGTTTTTGCTCAGTATTTCTTTTTTGCAAAATTGATTTTAAGCGCTAAGCGAATCATCCAAAACTAGTTTCTTCAGAGTTAAATTAGATTTTTTATCCAATAATTGATAATTGATTTCAAAATAAAAATATAACGAAGAAAAAAACAGTTAATTTCAATATAACGAGCGTTACTTGTCGCGTTACTCACTCGACTAAATCTCAAAAATTTTTAACCAGTTTTTAAACCATTGCGATATTTATTTGCGGTGCCAAACCGTGTATTTTGTGAACTGCAAGCGGATTCTGCAACAAGGGCGCGGTCATTATTCTTTTTATATTTTTTTATTCTCTTTGATCGTTCCGACACGTAAATTGAAAACAAAAAAAGAAACAAAACTAAAGCAGATCCGAATACAAAATTTCACCCCATTTTTAATGGTTGGACAGTTACCCTAAAACGCACCCCAGTTGGGAATCTCGTAGGTCAAAGTCTCGGTTACATTGACGGTGGCAGCGACATTGTCGTTGGCGTTGGTGACTCCATAATGGTTGGCGACGTCACTATCGCTGTAATTTTCATCCGAATCGGACGAATTGAAGTGAACATAAATTATAATACCAACTACAATCCCGGTTGCAACAATCACAACTATTCCACCCAGTAGGCATAGTTTCAGATAACATTGTGTTCTTTTCCCAGAAGTTCGCTGAGTTCCATTTACTTCTAAAACGAACCAAAACGACATATAAAACGTATTGCAACGTAGGTTTGATGATTTATGGTACCGAAGTTTTCGCACCAATTTTTTGCAGAAAAAAAATTGAGCATAACGGAAAAAAATATGGGATCACTTTTGGCAAAACGAGGTGAAAATTTGGGACAGACGACAGTTTGTAACAAGCGACAATTCGTATTAAGCTATATTTCCGAACATTGATTAATCGGCAAGCGCTGATTTGTTCGCTCTATTCCTCTCATTTCGATTGTAAGCACAGCGGCGCTACTTGCTACTTGCTAAACTGCTACTTGCACTGTTAGAATCGAAATGCCACCTGTTACGAATTGTCGCCCTCTACCTCCAGCAGGGTTTGAGAGGAGTGCGTGATTGGCTTTTTAATTAAATGGGAATTGCACCCTTCTCAGGTGTACTTGGAATGCAATTCTTGCAAGATTCTTGCAAGGAAATGTAAAACGTGTAATTTTTCTTGATGATTTTGCTGTGAAATAAATTTTATTGTTTTTGTTTGAAGTATTGTTTTTTTTGGAAAAGCTGAATCAACGAGAATCTCTATGAATCTACAGCTTTAGTTTTATTGCATCAGTCGTTTACGGGAATTCTTGTAAAATTTGGTCTTCCCTTAACAACGTAGAAAATTGACTGATGAATCATAAAGTCTGCATTTTTAAACATTTATGGCATGAATCTTTTATATGAGGATTAAGTTGCGTTTGAAATTTCTGATTATTTACGCTTTTAATTTTTCAAAATTTTAATTTTAATTAATTTGTTACAAAAAAAGGTCTACATATTATTAAGAACAGTAGCGGATTTAAGGGGGGGGGGCGGACGCCCCCTCCTCAGGGATTCGACCCCTTCCGACCCAAAGGGTCCCCCCTTTATACTATTTTCAGATATCCATTATTGGCTGACTGACCTTAAAATTTTTCTAAAGGCAACTTTGGCGCCAATCTATACTAATTTTGAGGGGAGAGCGCACGCCGAAGACACGCAATTTTTTGGTCGAAATTTTCCAAAAAGGGCATAAAAACTCCTTTTTGGCTTGTTTTTTCACAATTTTGGCTGTGGGCACAAAATTTGTCAAATTAGGGCCTTTGCAGTGATTTAGGAGAGCTCATAAAACCAATTTGGTTTAACAGTAGCCGATTTAAGGGGGGGCGGACGCCCCCTCCTCAGGGATTCGACTCCCTTCCGATCCCCTTCCGACCCAAAGGGTCCCCCTTTATACTATTTTGAGATATCCATTTTTGGCTGACTGGCCTTAAAAATTTTCTAAAGGCAACTTTGGCGCCAATCTATACTAATTTTGAGGGGAGAGCGCACGCCGAAAACACGCAATTTTTTGGTCGAAATTTTCCAAAAAGGGCATTAAAACTCCTTTTTGGCTTGTTTTTTCACAATTTTGGCTGTGGGCACATTATTTGTCAAATTAGGGCCTTTGCAGTGATTTAGGAGAGCTCAGAAAACCAATTTGGTTTAACAGCAGCCGATTTAAGGGGGGCGGACGCCCCCTCCTCAGGGATTCGACCCCCTTCCGACCCCCTTCCTACCCAAAGGGTCCCCCTTTATACTATTTTGAGATATCCATTTTTGGCTGACTGGCCTTAAAATTTTTCTAAAGACATCTTTGGCGCCAATCTATATTAATTTTGAGGGGAGAGCGCACACCGAAGACACGCAATTTTTTGGTCGAAATTTTCCAAAAAGTGCATAAAAACTCCTTTTTGGCTTGTTTTTTCACAATTTTGGCTGTGGGGCGCAAAATTTGTCAAATTAGGGCCTCTGCAGTGATTTAGGAGAGCTCAGAAAACCAATTTGGTTTAACAGTAGCGGATTTAAGGGGGGATGGACGCCCCCCTCCTCAGGGATTCGACCCCCTTCCGACCCCCTTCCGACCCAAAGGGTCCCCCCTTTATATTATTTTGAGATGTCCATTTTTGGCTGACTGGCCTTAAAATTTTTCTTAAGGCACCTTTGGCGCCACTCTATACTAATTTTGAGGGGAGAGCGCACGCCAAAGACACGCAATTTTTTGGTCGAAATTTTCCAAAAAGTGCATAAAAACTCCTTTTTTTGCTTGTTTTTTCACAATTTTGGCTGTAGGGCAGAAAGTTTGTCAAATTAGGGCCTCTGCAGTGATTTAGGAGAGCTCAGAAAACCAATTTGGTCGACCAATTTTCAATTTTGTCGACCTCGAGAAATTCCTAGATCCGCGCCTAATAGACAGTATGAAGTAGCACACTGCTAAGAACATTCTGAACCTTGATCCAAAATTTGATGAAGAGTGATGATTTTACTGATTTAAAATGACCAAAAGAAGGATTTTTAAATGCAAAATTGCCCTAAGCGCTGGGTTGCCTAAATTATTTCTCAAATTTCCTTGCATATTTTTGGTCATTAAATTTGATTTGTGTTCGCCAATGTCTTGATTTCTTAGTATAACGTTGTGCTGAGATTATAAAAATTTAGTCAAAAACTAATACACTCTCGATCTTAACATATTTTAAATTTGTCAAGATTACGAATTGGTATTTTTGTTATAGTTTTAAAAGCATTCTTTTCGAGCAAAATTTAACAAAAAATTCAAAACAAAAAGACCAAAAACAATTTAATGATGCGTATTTCTTGATCTGTTCATAAGACTCTACTAACTTACCCTTGTTTAAATTGTTGGACATATCCACAGGATATTCACAATTAATTCTTGTTTCAATTCAAAAACAAATATTTAGATGGAGATTAATTTTTTTTTCAGTGGCAACTCTATTATAAACACATCAACAGAATTATTTCTGTCAATAGTTTTTTTTTGACAAACGATATCAAGAAATTGCAGGCGGTAATTTGAATCCGCGAAATTAAAAGTATTCCGACATGACAAGCATTGTTTTTATTGATTAACTTGATTAAAACTTTTGGCAATTTTGCTTCGTTTTTAACTTCAATTTACTGTGAAGCAAGAAAAAAGGCAACATTGTTTTCCTGTGAAGGCGAAAAGTTTGATGTATACAGAACCGTTAAAAAAATGTTTATAAAATTTTCTTTATAATTGAAAATGAGGGATCAACCGGAGGCTAACTTGGTAAGTCAAACATGTTTATTTTCGTTTTGAAAATCGAAGCAAGCTGACTCTTCAGAAGTTTTTGCTAAAAATATGGAAACGAAACTGTTAATTTTAAAATCTATTCAGCCTTTTTACTGTTTTACTCTAATTTTTTACTCTGTTAGTTTTTATTAAAAGGTATTGATAAAAAGATTATTGAGCAGTTTCAGTCAGGTTATAACTTTTAAGAATAACACAAAATGTTTCTTGGTCTTATCCAGCTTATAGAGTTGGGCGACAAAAATTAAATAGACTAAGAAACTGGAATGTTAGACTGGGCTAAGTCGTAACTTGACAAATACGCCATTTGATCAAACTATAAGCTAAATAGATCTCATTTTTTTAAATAAATTTGGCCAATTATAACTTTTGATCAACCCGGCGAACTCACACACTGAACATCCATATTCTCATAAATCTGATTAACTTAGCGTGATATATGTATTTTAAAGCTTATATAATAACAAAAGCCAAGCCTTACATAACATAAAGTACATAAAATAATAGCAAGGTTTCTGCATGCACAAAAACACGTATACCCGTCATTATTAAAGAATATCAATACATGTCTGAATTAATTTTGAGTGTGTTTTCATCTCAGTTTGTTTCTTCAACAATTCTGGCAAAGTTTTTTTTACAATTTTTTTTCCTTTTTCTTTTTGCTTCTTTCTGTTTTCCTCTATCGCTTTTTGAACTGAATATTATTTTCCAGCTCGCGCTCCAGGATTTTTTATTGCTAGCGACGCTTCTCTAAATTTGATTTTGGGCAAGTGTTTCTCCAATGCTCGTAGTTTATTCTCCATAGGAGTTTCCGGGGGATTTCACCGGCCGGCTCCCCAGTTTTGCCCTGTCTTCTGTTCTCTTCGTGCTCACTTCTGCAGTGGAGTCAGAATATCATGATAGAGGTTGTTTTTCTAAGTCTTCTGGGTTGTTTTCACTACCAGATGTTGGCTGAATATTTTCTCTGCTCTTAGTTGGCTCCCCATTTAGTGGCTGGTTAGAATTTTGCTGAACAAATTCATTATTAATTTTGCTGAAAATCTAAGCAAGTTTTGTCGTCTTTTCTTAAAGTTAACACAATAAAGTTAACACAATTTGAGAAAAACCGGTTTTAAATTTTTTGTTTCATGCGCTTTGTCTTGATAATTTATATCAGCACTGCATATGGCCGTGGAAATTAATACATAACAGAAATTATCATAACAGAAAAAGATTTAGAGAGCAACATGCATTTTACCACAGATGCTAGTAAAATTTTTAGATTTTTTCAGAAAAGTTTTGTCAGTTTTTTTGTACTCAATAGAAACAAAGACGAATGACGGTTTGATCATTTTTTTCCAACTTTTTTTTAAAGTTGTAAGACCTGAGCCCAAACAATGACATAGAAGTATCTTCATTAAAAGGAAAGCCGACGAATTACAGGACCTGATTTAGACCTACAAATACTACAGAATCTGAATTAAGGTTGAAAAAAATTCACAAACCAGACTCAAAGAGGGTGGCACAGTTTACTTTGATGGATTTAAAAATTTTCAATCTTCATTTATTGCAAGAAAAGAATCGCTACTAGATGCAAAAATGTGCATTTTTTGCATAAGTTTTCTTAGTTTCACGGATCTTGAGTTCTGATAAGAAAAAACATGATCACATGGATGATGACAAAACATTCTTCTAAGGTCTTTCTGTAGCGGACCTTCTAAGAAAGAATTTGAATTAATTGTTATTTTTGTTATGAGTTATCAGGACAACTCAACTTAATAATGAGCATTAACTATTTTATTTAAAAGAGAAAAAAACAGACGAGACGCAATTCCAGACTAAGTATCGTTAGGTCCAAATGGCCGTGGTCGAATCTTGGCAAATACCGGCAAGAATGGGAAAAACAGTCGTAACAATCAAAAAACGGCTCGGCTCAAAGGTTTTTTTTTAAGTAGCGCTATCACTGTTGAAGTAAAAAACGCCGCCACAAGCTTTTTCTGACGAAAACCCAGCAAAAACTGATTGCGCGTCCTAAACTTTCTTAAGTCAGGCTGTGGCTATAATTCTTTTTATAAATGGACCTTCAGTTAGCAAATTTTTAATATCTACTTCAGTTTTTTCTGTTACTTGGATTAGTATACTCTTACCGTTTTCCTAAATTACGCATAATTGAGAATTAAATGATTTTCAAAATAGTCACAAATTTTTTTACTCCCCCTGTCTAATGATTAGATTTTTTTTTGGTAGCTTTTACTCAGTTTTCTCTGTTCTTGTTTGTACTACCGCGGACTTTAATTGTTAATCAATGATGCGTCTAGTTTTCCGTTTGGTGATAAGTAGTATGGATCCCTTGATAAAACCGCCTGCTGGTTTCAAATCTGTTTTCAGCGCTCGCACAGTGATTAATTGTTTCTTTTTGTAGTCAACGAACTGCGTTGGTAAAATAAGGTTTTCCGCCGGAATGAATTTTGTGTCTCTTGAACTATCTAGAATTGGCTTTACCGTGGCTCAATTCAAAAAGGCTATATAATTTGAAAAATGTTTCCTCCTTACTCGGCATACTTTTAGCTGTCTTTTGAGAAAATGATTCCACATCTCTTGCATGTCTTCCTTCCCACTCTATATATTTAACTTTCTGTTTTTTTTGTGACTGTTCCAATTGCAAACAGGCCATGAGTCGTTTTTGCTTAATCTCTGTCTTTATTACAGTGTAAAAGTGATTTTGTATGGTTTTTCAAAAGTTCACTTGTACAATAACTCAAATTGGGTGTCTCAAATTTTAGTGACTATTGCAAAATGATGTTTTTCATTCCTGATCTGAAAAAATTCTGAAATAATCAATGTAAGCTAGATTTTGAGGCAAAAAAAAACATAAATTTTTTTTTGAAAAAATGGTCGATATAAGTGTGATTTTGAGCTCAAAAACTTGCAATGAAATCGCATACATCATCATTGTAAATAAAAAAATTTTGAGCAAAAAAAAATATGCAAGGAACCAAGAAAACGGTTGAAGCCAATGGGATTTTGTGCTCATAAGTATTTTAAACAGTCATAGAAAAAAATCAATGAAAGCCAGATTTTGAGCAAAAAATTATTCAACAATGCGAGAAATTGTCAATATAGGTCAGATTTGGTGCTTAATTGGCAATGAGATCATACAAAATTATCGATGTAAGCGTAAGTGGCGACTTAAATCATTCCAAATTGGTCTTTTCATTGTTCTACTAGGCGCTATGGATGTAAAATCAAAAAAGATTGGCAGTGAATAAATGCAACACAAACTCATTAATGATAAAAAAATTTTAAAAAATTGATTTAAATCGCTTTTAATCAGCTAAAAACAAAACCAACTAAATACCGGAAAATTGGGTTTACATTAATTTAAAATCTATTTGGATTAATTTTTTTTCGCTGAGGTTTAAGGTCGATTTATATCGATTTTAAATCGATGCAAATCAATCTGAATTTTTTCTTTTTAATCTGCATACTTTTTGTTGCTAAAATTGATATAATCTTAATCAAAATACTTTTTTTCACGCAAAATTGATGTTAACCCATTTTTTTCAGTCCGGGAACGTTCTTTCACTGCAAAAAAAATTGCTCGGCATTACTCACTTTTCAGTTTTTTATTTTTCTAGGTTTTGCTTTTGTTTCTGTTTTCCTAAAAAGTTTGTCAATTCAAGTTGTGGTCGTTATGTTCAATTACGATTGATCCGAGAACTAACTTCAGGTTTGCAAAGTTTTTTTTAGTTTTTCTTTGAAGATAGGATAGGAGCTTGAATCGTTATTCGATATTAAGCTTTACTTCAGCTGAACTTTACTTTAATGAAAAATTAAATCAGACATTTTTGATGATGATATTCTCCTTACATCTTTTTTATTGGTTTTTATTTTTTTTTGTCTACAAGAAGGCAAGTATCATTTTTTTATTTCTAGAAAACTTAAAATTAAACGTATTCTAATAAATTCAATACGTTTTTCTCGCAAAAATCTTGGCAGTTTATTTTTCAATTCATGAATCAGATTTGAAATCACTTCACTCGTTTTATGTTTTGGGGCACAAAATTTGAGTCAGTTTATTGATTTACTTTGATCTTCGCAAGCTCATTTTTCAAATCCATTTGTTTCAGTTTAGGGGATAATCCGGTCATTACATTACGAGGCTAAACTGTGCATTTTGTGAACTGTAAGCGCATTCTTGTTGAAAGACTAGTATCTGGAATCCAGGAACATACAGACACAAAATTGTGCGCCTATCCAGTGCACAGTTTGGCCTCGTAATATAACCATTCCAATTGATCTCAATCACATTATCCCAGGCTTTCATAGTAGTAATACATATCCAAAAGCACAGGGTCAAAACCGCATGCCTCTAAGAACTTCCTTGCATCTGGAAATGTGAAGAGAGGGTTCGGATCGCCTTCTGCTGGCTCCTGGATCAGGAGGAAGCACCAGTCCTCATAATTGACATCATTGCTTCCTGTAACAATATTTTTAATATTCATAACTCCCCAAAGTTTTTAGGGGCGGAGGCATTATTTCCTAGTTTGTTTCAACCCACTGAGAAATCAAAATTGAAATCCAATTTCAACAAAAAAATTTAACAACTTGATACAAAATTGAAGATACAGTTCTTTGAAAATAGTTTCTTCATAGGCAAACTGAAAAGAAGTGAATGAGTAAATGTCCGGTGTACAGATGTCATTTCTGATAACGATCTTACTGAGATGATTCACTTTGTGAAAATATTTACCCGAAGAAGAGTTCGTGTCGTTCCGAACAGGAATATCATTACCTGCTGCCAAGTAGCTGTACCCTGTTTTCCAGTCATAGTCACTAATATCCGACTCGGGTGAGCTGAGTTTAATAAATAGTATCACCGCTACTAAAATCCCGACACCGACTATCACGACTGCCCCACCCCTTAGAAACAGTTTCCGATAAGTCTTCCCTGATAGTCCCGAAGTTGATACTGCTCCAATTGATGCTGAAATTCCGCTCAATTTAACATCAATAAATGCTTAAACAATCAGGCTAGAATGATCGGTTGTTGTTTTATGATCAGACCGTCGCAATCAAATTTTAGTATTTCTAGACTGTCGCAAGCAAAATTGGATGCTTTCAGACCGCCGCGACCAGAAAAGTTGCTATTTGCAATTAATTTACCTTTTTGAAAGAAATTTTAAAACAATCGAAATAATTTTTGCTCTAAATTAATTGATAGCTGTTTGTCAATTAATGTGTCTGTTTAGTTGATGTTTGTTATTTAATTTTTTAGAGAAAAAATTTTCGACCACACTGCGACTAATTTTTCGACCGGTTGTGAATCAAGGTGTTCAGAAACACTATCTTTTAAAAGAGTGTCTTGTTAAATGAAAGTTTTCTTCATAGTATCGTTCTCTACTCTAAAAACCCTTTTGCTAGACGAATAAATACATCCATTAATGCTGAAACCTTTTGGCGGATTGGCCCGACTGTCTTTGTTGCGCTTCCTCTGTGACTGACGTCCGTGTAAAGTCTACTATCAGTGTCGGCATGATTTTCTGCTGTTTTCTTCTCGAATCTTAAATCTCTACTATGAAGCTCAACTTTACTACTAGTTCAATAAAGGGTCTTGTGTTAAGTGATGAAAGACAGTTATGAAGTCCTTTAGCTAGATATGGTCTGAATAGGGTGGTAGCTCATTAAAACTGACCCCATAAACTTTTTCATACTGTCGTTTGCTTTGGGTTTGTACCCGTTTTGCCTTTGCCCGTACTTTCCCAAATTTCTTTGAGTTTCTTAATTTGCATAAAATTTTTCAAATAACGCATACAAAATACCATTCGCATGTAAAGATAAAAAGATCTCATTTTTGTCTAGATCAGAAAAGGCAGAGGGTAATGCTGCATTTCAAAAATTCCAACCTGGTCGAGTTGTTTGAAAATGTTGTGTACCAAACACATCAGTTAATCCATAGCCAGCAAACTTCCCGGAGTATTTCTTTTGATATTCACAATTATCTTGGTTGGAAAGTTTATAGGGGCCAATGAAACTTGTCTGAAAATTAGAAATCTTCACTGACATCCAGCGAACAAGGGTCCAATTTTTGTGTGCAATGACACAGCTGAACAGTAGAAAGCAGATTTTGAGATCTTATATGTAATAAGTCTCTAAGTCTCTGTAAGCGCGATCTTTGGCTTCCTGACCTCATCTTGTGCTCCCTTCCATATGTCCACCCGTCTATGTTCCAGAATTTGACAACAATTTTTAAATTTCTTGTAAGGTTTTTTCTATACTTTTTAAACCCACATTGCTTCCATCTCTTATTTCTGATTGGTCCGTACTATCTAGTAGCTGCTCCAGAATGACCAATTGCGTCTTATTTAAGCTGCTCTTTCCGGACTTCGTTGCGTTTAGTTCTTCTGATTTTTTTTCTGCTGTTTCTTCTCGTATTGTGCTGTTGTCTTTTCTTTCATTGTATCCAACTAAGTCTCCCGGGTTTGCATCTCTCATTCTTGTATGTTGTAGCAATGGCTGAAGCGCTACTCTCGTATTGTGATCTATGTTTCTCACAGTTTCTTTTTGAAAGCACTGACTGTTGTAATTATGTTAATGGCTTCTTTTTCGGGCTGAGGTTCAGGGTTTTTATTTTGAATTGGTAATTTTTCCTTGTTTTGTTTTGTATTGTCTCTATTTCTCCATAAATGTCTTCCTGTTTTGTTTTCTATGCAGTTGATACTTTTTTGTACTATCTCTGTTTTGCTTTCGTTTTTCTTCGCAATTTTGTTTTTAAGGTCATTTGATAATCAGATAATTTGTTCCGTTTTCTTTTTCACAATTTAGTCGGTGAAACTTTACAACGCTAGTATAATCAGATAAAGTTTTTTCCGTTTCTTTTTTTTCACAGTTTAGTCGGTGAATTTTTTTTTGTTCGGTGAAATCAGAATTTTTTTTCAAGTATCAAAATGATTCCTTTCATTAATAGTTTGACCCTGATTTTTTGTTTTGCTTTTGTTTAAAAGTATCGGTCCAGTTATTCTTATTGTGTCATATTGTTAATCACTAATTGTTTTAGATATAACGTGATTGTTTTTGACGTTATTCATTTGATCTCAACACATTTGAAAACTCTGCTACACCTATCTTTGAAAACTCATCCATCATGACAAAACTTTGCCCAATTTGGATTCCTTCCATTCTGTAAGGCTGATTGCAACGATTTGATTAAAATTGTGACTCCCCTGATGATGAATTTTTTAAATCTCAACTGTTTGTACTCATTCAATTGAATCAAATATTTTCACACCTTTACGGATTGGCAAATGCATAAGACATTAATAAAAGTGTAGGTTTACCACTGGTAACTAATGTATCTAACTAAATTTAAAAGAGAATAAAAGTATTGTTTGAATTAAAACTGACTGTAGTCTAAAAAGAGCAACTAGTGATCCGAAGTCCACTGGACTTCGTAGAGTGAACATTGACTGGTATATAATTAGGTAATAGATGTCAAGGTTATAACATACTAAAAATACTAAATCACAACATTCCCCACTGCACAAAAATTAATATCTGCCCGCTCGTCGATGTAGCCAATATCACACATATACTCCATCTCCCCTCGCTCCACCAGGGCCAAAGTTGAAACAAAAAGTCACCACGTTTAGCACCAATGGACATTTACAGAGAGTACAAATTACAATGGAGGTGATTATCTGGTAATATATACAGGCTACTTACAGGTTTACACAGAAATCAACTCTGAATGTACAAGATGATATGTACAACTGGGGTTATGTAGCATTTATACAATTAAAGCAAACTAACTAAATCACTAACTAAATAATAATGAAAAAAAATTGGGTTATCCAATGTATAAAAGCTAAAGCAAATACGAAAGATATCATGTTACCAGAGTTTATCAGTTTTCAGAGTTTAAGGCCGTAGCGTTATATCTATCATGGAAGTTATCGGCCTCTCTTCTTACATCAGCGTCAATTCCCGAGGATATGTCACTGCCGTTATCATCCTGGGTATTACTAGTAACTTCTACCAATGGTGGAGATACCCATGCGGCCTTTGTTGCTTGAGAGGAGGGTGTTGAAAAAGGTCCTTGTGTGGTTTCCGCAACCAGTGTCGTATGGCGTGGGATCTCATCATTAGGTGTCAGATAATCCGAAGGGGACGTCGTACAGTAAGTTAAATTAGATCGTGGACTCTTTGCGCAGGAGAACGTAATTAGCAGTTCGTCATCGGAGTCTACTGCACTGTTGGTCTCCGTTCCAAGCGTCACTTGGTCAATAAACCCCTATCACCGTAAAATTTAGGGGGGCCTGGGTTCCTTTTTGCACGATGTTTTAAGGATATCGGAGTTTTTGGTGTCTCCACTGTCTTCTCCGGAGAGCTCTCCACTCGAATTGGGTCGTCGCTTGTGCCAGTTGGTATAGTGATCGTTGTCTGTGTGTTTGTCTGGCTTTGTACGGTACTTCTTGGCTGATCTAAATCACTATGTAAGTTAACAGTCGGTGTATTACATACAGTTTCCGCTTCCGTACCCAAGTAGTCATCAATGACTTTATCCCAAAGGTCTAACTCTAACGAAGAATCTCAGCTATTAAAGTCGAATTTTGAACCTTTCGAGCTCGTGGTGATAGTTCTCCTCCTTTTGTTTGTATTTCCAACCGTTGGTGTTAACTCGTTGAAGGGCCTCCTACATTTGAATCTCGTCTCTTGGAAGGGGAGTTTCTTTTCTTTTTCGCTTGCCTGCTAAATCATTATTATTAATAAGCGAATTCGATCTTGCCGAAAATGTCCTAGGAGCTGCCGGTTGGATTTTGTTAAAAGCTAAGTCAGATTTTCTGATCACGTGTCCGTTGTCTAATGTGACAGTATGCTTCGTGTCTGACAGAGGTTTATTCCCAAGTGGTTTAAAATACGGTTCGCCTTCCCTCCTGTTAATTGTTCTCCTAAACCAGTTACCTCCTTGGCTGAAAGGGTTTGACAGTGGGGCTTGCTGGAGATTTCTATCTACTTTGTCCGCAGGGTCGCTCTCATACCCTCTTTCTTCCATTGCTCTTTTTTTTTCCAGGTAGCCATCTTCAAACGCGTCGTCAGCCCCCCAGTCATATGCTCTGTCCTTTGATAGAATTGACTTCCCCTTATCTAAACTAATTGCGTGAGAGACCAAAGATTTCCAGAACGTATTGGGAGATCTATTAAAATGTTTTGAGAAAGGAGAGCATCCAATGGATGATTGTTTCGTCGAACGGATATTCCAAATAATTTTATCAATTGCCGTATTTGAAGATGGTTTTGGATCGTTGAACGACATTGCCAGTAGCTTAGCTTTGACAGTGTAAATGAGTCTTTCTACTACTCCCTTGGATCTATGATCCCGGACCGTACATAGGATTAATTTAATGTTGTTCTTCTCACAGAAGTTTCTAAAATCAAACGAAGTAAAACATGACCCATAGTCGGCTCTAATGGACTTTGGAAATCCGTGAAGATGACAGTAATCTGTCATGAAGGTTAAAATTGAAGAAGCCGAGGTATTGTTCACTACCTTTGCAGACGGAAACTTTGAAAAGCGATCGATGCATAACAAAAGATATTTTGAGTTACCCCAACTCTTGTTCAATGGGCCCACAAAGTCTAAATCTACTTCTTCGTTTGGTTCGGTCAGAATCGGTAATTTCTCAGTATTGTTCGTCCCTAGTAACACTTTTAGGTTCTTACCGGCCATGATACAGTGAATGCAATTCTTTCCGTGAGGGTACATCTCTCTGTATAGGTACGGCCACCAGATGTTTTCCGCCAAGGCTTTTATCCCGAGATGTCCTGGGTGAGTTTCGTGAAGAAGTGACAGGAATGGTGATCTTAATACAGCCGGTACTATCAGTTTGTTATCGTTAAATAACAGTCCTTATTTCACGTGAATGTCCCTCTGGAAGTTCTTTAGGTAGGCTCCGAATTTGTCCAATGGTCTGCCTTCCTGTACCGCCTTCTTTACCTCCTTGAGGATTTTGTCTTCGTCCGCCATGAGTTTGATAACCTTATTTGAGCAATGATCTGTGAGCGATAACGGGTTGTCAGGCAATCTGAGATCTCCCTTGTACTTGGCCAGTAATTTTTTGTGTAAGTCTGACATTGTATCGTTATTAAAATTCAATACGATTCCTTTCTTTTCTGCCCTGAAGGAAATTTTTAACAAGTTAACCGATGTAATGAATTCTTGTAACTGTTTTTTTATCTGAATTTAATGACTGATTAATTGAAAGTAATGACTTGGCAAGAAAAATAAAAAGGTTTTATCTGATAAATGAAAATAATTGAAGTCAAATTTTGATAAATTTAATGGAACGCAACCGCTTGTGCAAGACTCTGAACGACAGTGATTGGAATTACAAATTCTGATAGTGTCGTTTACGTAATTCAGAATATTCGATAAGAACGACCGTTGGATGCTTAGCGATAGTTCTTTCTTTCCGCCCATTGGATTATTACCCTTTCCGTCCAAGTTACTGGTCGTATTTACATCCACTGGTTTATACACTTCGTTCTTTTTACAATTATTCGTTTTGCAATTGCTACTTACAGAGAGGTTTTCTACAATCTTTTGTACTGTAGCCACTACAAATTAGCTATCATAGTAAGAGGTTGGGAGTGCTTTTCCTGAAGGTAGTCTCGACAATAAATCTGTAAATCCCATTTCTTTTCCAGGTATGTGCTTGATCTTGAAATTAAATGGTAAAAGTCGGTTTACCCAACGGGTTAATCTGCTGTGCATATATTTATTACTCTGATTTGCATTTAATGCTGATAACAACGCCTTATGATCCGTTACAATTTCGAATTCAGCACCATACAAGTAATTTTAAAAATGTTCTGTCGCCCAGACTACTCCCAACAATTCCAGTTCGTTTGTCGAATATTTACTTTCGTGGTTGTTTAAAAATCGGGAGGCGAATGCTTTTGTTACCCAGTTCTCCCCATCCCATTGCTCTAGGGTAGCTCCCAAGCCGCTATGAGAAGCGTCTGTCTTTAGTCTTGACATCCTTTTTATGTCGAAATGATTGTTCCCTGTTATGTTCACTATCTGTTGTTTTAATTCTTCAAACGTTTTAGTATGCTTATCATTTCATTGGTAGACTGATTTCTTTACGAGGAGTGGTCGTAGGGGAGAACTTAGAGAAGACAAATTTGGGACAAATTTCATATACTGATTGATCGACCCAAAGAAAGACCTAAATTCAGATATGTTTTTGGGGTTTGGTAGGTTTTTAATCGAATCTGATTTTCCCTTTTGTTAGATACATTAGTTACCAATGGTAAACCTACACTTTTATTATGGCGCAGTCAACGACTGATTCGAACCTGCGGGGAATACCCGCCTTTTGGCTGAACCACACGGTAGAACCTCCCACCCAATGGAACAACTGGATAGACCAATTCCATTTGGCTATCATTGCGAAGGAAAATCTAGACATAGACAACCTCAACGAACCAGTGGAAGGGGAGACGACGTTACCGATCCTAGAAGGCGCCCAGGAGTCAGAAACTGACCAACAGAGGAAAGCCAAAGAGGCCAGGAACAAAGAAGTAATGCGAGTCTACGAGCACGCTGAAGAGAAAAGACTAGCAGAAGAAAAACGGAAATTCGGAGGAATGAGGAGATATGAGGCCGACAAAAAAGTAAGGTCAATCCTATACTTGGTCTTAGGAGCGGAAGGCAAAAGAGTTTTCGCCCAGAAACATCCAAGGAAAAGTGCTAGAATCGGCTCTTATCAAACCAACTAACATAACATTTGAACGAAATAAATTATTGAGCAGGAAACAAAAGGATAGAGAATCCTATGAACAATTTTGGGGCGCGTTATCAGATTTAGCAAGATCATGTGAAATTAGAATTAATGCAGAACAGGAGTGGATCAGAGACGTATTTATTTTTAACATGAAAAATTGCGACTTACAAATGGTTTCCCACCAATGGTTTCACGCCCAAATTTGATATCTTGAAACCTAGCCACTCTATTTCTTTCTGGAAAAATGCACATTTCTCCCATTTTACCGCCATATTCTTGTTGTCCAAAATGGTTAAAATGTTTTTTATATCGCTTTGTGTTCATTTAATGAACCTTTCGAAGCTATTAAAATGTCGTCGATATAACAATTGGTAGAAGGAATGTCTTTCAATAAAGAATCCATCACCCTCTGGAATTCGATTGGCATATCGCCCAATCCGTAAAATCCAGTTAAAAACCTATAGGTCCCAGTGGTTTCGCCCCCCCCCCCCCCACAAAACTAAAATTACACTATTTGCTGGCGTCTGTGCATAATTGTAGTTGGCTGTACGCATTCTTTAGATCTAGACTACTAAACCAAACTTCCCCTGACTCTTTGCTTGACAGTTGGAGTGCAATATTATCGATCAGTTCATGTATGTTTGGCATTTGATACTTGTTCTTGAATATCTGGTTATTTAATAGTTTCTAATCAAATGCCGACTTGATGCTACCGTCTTTTTTTCTTGTAATCACAATTGGACTTATAAAACAATCTTCATCGCATTTGTTTAACTTCACGATATGCCCCTCTTTTTCTATTCTATTTAGTTCCGTTTTTACGTTATCGAGTAGATGTAGGGAAATTCTTCTACCTTTGGTTTGGATAGGTTTGAATGGGGAGTGGAAATGAGTAACTTTTCTGTCCAATGGTATTTTTCCCACTCTGTTAAATAATCCTTTGTACTTATGATACAGATTAAGGATCGTGTCGGAATAGTTATTTAACTTACACAACTCTGGGCGTGATATGTTGTTGACGGGTAGTAGAGGCTGTCGTTGAGCTATCTCGATTCCAATTCTCGGAAGATTGTCCTTTCCCAGGATGTTCCTCTCATGTCCAGAAGTGATAAAAAATGGAGTTTCGTCCGCGATCCATCCATTGGATTGTAATCTAACTACCACTTTCCCGATGGTGTTGATTGTGTCGTTGGTGAATCCGCAGTATAGTTCCCTAATTTTCTTCTCTACTGGCTGTATCTTCAATTGTGGATTTCTCAACTTCAATTCGTGTAGTACATTTTGCTTCAGGAAGCTCACTGGGCTTGCCGAATCCACTGGAATGTTCAAATTGACTATTGCATCGTCTCCCAATCCGATGTTGACTAATTTCTTGGTTTCCAAGCCATTGGTATCTTAGATTGTTCTGATGTTAAGAACGGAATAGTCGTCGTTATCGCTTATCCCCTCTTCGGTCCAAGCGTTAATCACTCCGCAAAAATTCTCCTCGCTTCTTGCCTGAAGGTCTTCTGGGGAATATGAACAATTCTGACTATTTACAGCTTCATCTACAATATTTACAGCGGGTTTTCTTCCTTTCGATTTACCAAGTCTTCCGAAGTGTCCTTTATATTTACAAATATTACACACAATTTCTTTCGCCGGACACACATTCAGATGAACCTTGGTAAACGCATTCCCGCATTTCATACAAGTATTTGATCTTTCTATGTTCAAGCTTAGTTCCTTTTTTACATTGTTGAAGTTTTTATACACTCTCTCGCTACTTTCTGTCGTGTTGAAAGATCTAGTCATATTGGTTAATTTGAGGTGGTTATTTTAGCTTTTTTTGTCGATGATTGCTTGGTTCAGTGCATCCGATGGATTGAGAGTTTACGACGACATTTTAATAGCTTCGAAAGGTTCATTAAATGAACACAAAGCGATATTAAAAAACATTTTAACCATTTTGGACAACAAGAATATGGCGGTAAAATGGGAGAAATGTGCATTTTTCCAGAAAGAAATAGAGCGACTAGGTTTCAAGATATCAAATTTGGGCGTGAAACCATTGGTGGGAAACCATTTGTAAGTCGCAATTTTTCATGTTAAAAATAAATACGTCTCTGATCCACTCCTGTTCTGCATTAATTCTAATTTCACATGATCTTGCTAAATCTGATAACGCGCCCCAAAATTGTTCATAGGATTCTCTATCCTTTTGTTTCCTGCTCAATAATTTATATCGTTCAAATGTTATGTTAGTTGGTTTGATAAGAGCCGATTCTAGCACTTTTCCTTGGATGTTTCTGGGCGAAAACTCTTTTGCCTTCCGCTCCTAAGACCAAGTATAGGATTGACCTTACTTTTTTGTCGGCCTCATATCTCCTCATTCCTCCGAATTTCCGTTTTTCTTCTGCTAGTCTTTTCTCTTCAGCGTGCTCGTAGACTCGCATTACTTCTTTGTTCCTGGCCTCTCTGGCTTTCCTCTGTTGGTCAGTTTCTGACTCCTGGGCGCCTTCTAGGATCGGTAACGTCGTCTCCCCTTCCACTGGTTCTTTGAGGTTGTCTATGTCTAAATTTTCCTTCGCAATGATAGCCAAATGGAATTGGTCTATCCAGTTGTTCCATTGGGTGGGAGGTTCTACCGTGTGGTTCAGCCAAAAGGCGGGTATTCCCCGCAGGTTCGAATCAGTCGTTGACTGCGCCATAATAAAAGTGTAGGTTTACCATTGGTAACTAATGTATCTAACTAAAGTTAAAAGAGAATAAAAGTATTGTTTGAATTAAAACTGACTGTAGTCTAAAAAGAGCAGCTAGTGATCCGAAGTCCACTGGACTTCGTAGAGTGAACATTGACTGGTACATAATTAGGTAATAGAGGTCAAGGTTATAACATACTAAAAATACTAAATCACAACAGACATAATGCTTTGATCGGATCTCCTTTTCCAAATTTGCAGCTTGGATCAATTTTTTGCTTTGATCAATTTTTTTCTTTCTGGAGTGTTGTTTTTAGACATTAAATTTGATGTTTTTCTTCTGTGTTTTGTTCAGTTTTTTAGATAGATATTTGGTCTCTTGATATTTACTCACTTACGCTCTGTTTTTCTGTTGCTTCAAGTACCTGCTGTTTGATTGATTTATGCAGGGCCATTATTTTTCTCCAATTTTCTCTTTGCTGTTTGGATTTTCTAAAGTCTTTGGCACACTGTCCCTCAGAATGACCAATAAAGCATTTGAAAAAACTACTGTTATCTCTTCCTCTTGGGTTAAGATCATCTTATATTGGATCCTCTGGATTACATTGTGTCTTTTCCTGTTTGTTTACTTGTAGCTCCGAAGCGTCTTATCGCACGATCTAGAATGGTCGGGCCTAATTGATCATCTTCATAAAAAAGTTTTGGCTCCACTTTTCTGCTAATCTTTGCACTTTCGTCTAGATTAAAACACGCAACAGGGCCACAGAGTAAATCATTCTGGGAGTACCATTTGTACCAAATTCCTCGAATTCGTTTCTGTTTTTTTTAAAATTTTTGTATTGGTTTCAGGATGCATTTTGAGATTTTTAATTTTCTCGTCTATAAAATGTATTAGTTGTATGAGATTGTCTTCTCCTTCATTGTCATATGCAAGGTTTTTTGGCCTAGACACTGCTAACTTGTTTGTCTCTGGGTTTTAAATTCCATTCGTTATTATTAATGCGGCTTGAATCTTTTATGTCGATTTGAGCGCACGCTGTTCACCGTTCACATGTTTTTCTATCTGCAATACTTTGAGTGAGTTTGTTTTTAACATCACGATTAGTTTTTATTCTCATTTTTGGTGTCTGTACCCGGATGGGGCGGAAAATTGCTATTGTGTTTTTTTTATCAGTTCATTTCGTTAGGCTATATTTCAATGTTGTGTCGTCAACTCTTCATTCTGTGCCCTTAACTTGTCTTTGGGGCATTTTACCTTGTTCTACTGTTTCATACACTAAATCACGGTCAGTAGAGCTACTTTTAGATACACTCACCTGATGGTTTGATCATTTCCGGTACGTTGTTGAACCTTCTGCTGGACTCTGGACATTTTGCACTTCAATAACTTCGAGTGCGTCGATTGTGTTTTTGATTCAAACTTGGCTCTTCGATGACATGCTACATTTTTTCTATTTTCACCTCCAATCTCGTTTTACTGTGGTAATTGGTCAAATTTACCTACCGCTACCATGTTAAGTTTGTTACAATAATTCAAACCAAGAAGCTAGTCTTGATTTGAATGACATGTTCGGTTACGTGTTCAATCTGATTATTAACTTATTTTTTTTTCTCTTCACAAATTGATTTGTTGATTATTTTGATGATTCTCTTCCACAGGACAGCCGTCTGATATTATTTCTCACAGTTTTCTCACAATGTCTGAAGTACTAAAGTGTTAAATTTGGCAACAATTTACCATAAAAATAAGCAGTTCTGATTATTTTGAAGATTGTTTTGCTCATTAAAAACTATTTAAAAAAACTTTGAATGCTCCGGTGTTTTTTTTGTTCTTGATTTTTTGTAATTGGCAATAGATTCCATTTGAAGAGCTTTTGTTTAAAAAAAGTTTTTTTTTTGCAATAAGAAGACTAAACGTTTCGAAAGTTGCTCGGGAAAACGATTTGTACTTTAATTTACTGTGTAACGGGGAGAGTTCTCATACTTGAAGGACCGAATGCTTGAAAAAATTCAACCAATCAAAATCACTAAGCGTTCCTATTGGCTGAATGCCATTGTCTCAAAATCGAAGTCAATATTACCACAAAATGTTTTAAATGAGATGAAAATAATCAAAAATATTACAAATTGCGGGTTACAACCGCAATACGATCCAGATAAACATCAAGATTTATGAGTTCAAGTTCATAAGAATTTTTCAGTCTTGAAAACTCATCTGCTTATGATCTAATTGATCATTATTAACAGTAATAGCCTATTTTTATTTTCTTACCCTGATATTTTTGCAATTTACTTCGAGATTTTGAATACCCAATTCTGATTGGCTGAAAGTAAGCTAAAATAAATTTCAAGCATTCGGTCCTTCAAGCATGAGGGCGCCACACTGTGTAACAACTCTCGCAAATAAATTTTGCATATTCGCGAAATAAATAACAAATTTTACCTTAGCTAAATATAAAATCTAAGAAAACACAACTCGAAATCAACCTAATTTTCAAACAAGAAAATTTCAATTGCATCTTTTTTTTCATGCTCTGCGTTGACTTTTTGTCCGTTGAATTTTTGTCTCTGAGAAATTTGGGGACAAAAGTTTCGTTTTATTCAGCTAACACATTTTTCAACTTTCACGGAGAGTTGTGGAACAGTTGCGAACGGGGCTGGAGAGTGCTTCCAAACACAATTATTAATAATTTAACCAAAAGTTAAAGATTAAATTGTTATTCGGCTACAAATGTGTTGACAGCTTCAGCTCAAACAATTTTTTGTTTGTTACCTATTTTTTGAAACCTATGCGGTTTCATACCGATGAAACATTTGAGTTGATCTACGAGCGTTCTTTACGCAAGTTTCCAGCGCACATAGTGTTCTTAAAGCTTTGATGGTGACTACATCCGGCACATAATCATTCAAAACTAAAATGAGGCAAGCTAACCAATCTTTTAATAAAGTTACTCGAGGCGACCGCTGAACAAACATGTAGCTTGAGCAAAATTGTAGATTGAAAACATCAAAATTTAGCTCAAAACTCATTAACTTTTCTGAGAGATTCAAAAAAATCAATAATCGTTTTAAATTTAAAATCCTTTTAAACCTATTTTTTTTGTAGGAGAGAATCATTTGTGAGAAAGAATCATCTCTGCGAAAGAAGCATCTCACTTTTAATGGAAACGCATAACGTTAATGAGTTCTGTTTGCAATTTGAATAACTATTGTTCCGACTTTTGTATCAAAAGCAACGGAATATTTGTGCTCGGGATAGGTTTTTTTTTCTTTAGACAAATTTCGTTTTTCTAACTAGGCGTTTTTGACGGATTTCTTTAAAAAATCATTTGAAAGGTATTGTCATCTTGAGCTTGAATTTGAAAAGATATCGTTTTCTGCAAGGCTATGGGGGTTTATAGACATGAGGGTTTACAGCCATTTTGGCCAATTTGGAACAATTAACGCGCGATGTATTTCGCGCGATTAAAGCGTAAGCGGAGAATTAATCCGTCGTAAAAATCATTCAAATTGGTTGAAGGAAGCTTACTTGCCATAATTGGTTTGTAAATAGGAGCGAATCTATCACGTTATCACTGCTCCATAGACCTTAAAAGGCTGTCAGAACATTCAAGACTTCGCCCTGATACGAAGAGTCTTGTTGATTTTTGAGATTCAATTTCGTTACTAGACCCAAAATATTTCATTTTGTACTTAACATTTTGTGTATCTTTGGTGATGAAATTTTTTAGGAGTTTTTCTTTTTTTTTCCTGAAATTTAATCAAAAACTACTTCCTAGCTGTTGAAAGGCCGTCGGAAAAATCATTAATTTGCCCTGATACGAGCATTCGTTTTCATTTTTAATACTTGAATTATTGATAAATTGATGAAAAATTATTCTTTTCTTGAACGTTAATAGATAAAAACGAAAAAAAAAGAGAAAAATTGGCGCACAATTTGGTGTTTGTATGTCTCTGGAATTCAGATACGAGTCTTTCAACCTGGTAGACTTTTGTCGGAACAAAAAGAAAACAAAAGAGCAAAAGAAGAACAAAACAAATTGTTCCGGAATCAGCATACAGTTCACAAAAAACACAGCTTGGCCTCGTAATAAAATTTATATTAAAACGACACAAATAGCAGCTAAGAAAAACTCTAAATTAAATTCTTAGAACGTTGGCCACAAATAACTTTTCTCAATTTGTTTTGTAAGGACTTCACCCAGATGTATTTGTTGTTAAAGGAACGCTTTTACCTGAACGGATGAAAAGAAACCAGATGAAAAGCGCCCGTGATTTGTTCAAGTTGGCACAAATTTATCATTCTAAGACCATCCAAAACCATAGAAAAAAACGATCACAGGTGGAGATTGAGGTTTTTTTAGTCTTGAGCAGTTCAACTAGAGATTTTCATTGTGATTTTTTACTTAAAAACTGATTTTTTCAAATCCTTTCCGTTGACTTTTTGTCTCTGAGAAATTTGGGGACGAAAGTTTCGTTTTATTCAGCTAACACATTTTTCAACTTTCACGGAGAGTTGTGGAACAATTGCGAACGGGGCTGGAGAGTGCTTCCAAACACAATTATTAATAATTTAACCAAAAATTAAAGACTAAATGGTTATTCGGCTACAAATGTGTTGACAGCTTCAGCTCAAAAATTTTTTTGTTTGTTACCTATTTTTTGAAACCTATGCGGTTTCATACCGATGAAACATTTGAGTTGATCTACGAGCGTTCTTTACGCAAGTTTCCAGCGCACATAGTGTTCTTAAAGCTTTGATGGTGACTACATCCGGCACATAATCATTCAAAACTAAAATGAGGCAAGCTAACCAATCTTTTAATAAAGTTACTCGAGGCGACCGCTGAACAAACATGTAGCTTGAGCAAAATTGTAGATTGAAAACATCAAAATTTAGCTCAAAACTCATTAACTTTTCTGAGAGATTCAAAAAAATCAATAATCGTTTTAAATTTAAAATCCTTTTAAACCTATTTTTTTTGTAGGAGAGAATCATTTGTGAGAAAGAATCATCTCTGCGAAAGAAGCATCTCACTTTTAATGGAAACGCATAACGTTAATGAGTTCTGTTTGCAATTTGAATAACTATTGTTCCGACTTTTGTATCAAAAGCAACGGAATATTTGTGCTCGGGATAGGTTTTTTTTTCTTTAGACAAATTTCGTTTTTCTAACTAGGCGTTTTTGACGGATTTCTTTAAAAAATCATTTGAAAGGTATTGTCATCTTGAGCTTGAATTTGAAAAGATATCGTTTTCTGCAAGGCTATGGGGGTTTATAGACATGAGGGTTTACAGCCATTTTGGCCAATTTGGGACAATTAACGCGCGATGTATTTCGCGCGATTAAAGCGTAAGCGGAGAATTAATCCGTCGTAAAAATCATTCAAATTGGTTGAAGGAAGCTTACTTGCCATAATTGGTTTGTAAATAGGAGCGAATCTATCACGTTATCACTGCTCCATAGACCTTAAAAGGCTGTCGGAACATTCAAGACTTCGCCCTGATACGAAGAGTCTTGTTGATTTTTGATATTCAAATTCGTTACTAGATCCAAAATATTTCATTTTGTACTTAACATTTTGTGTATCTTTGGTGATGAAACTTTTTAGGAGTTTTTCTTTTTTTCTTCCTGAAATTTAATCAAAAACTACTTCCTAGCTGTTGAAAGGCCGTCGGAAAAATCATTGATAAATTGATGAAAAATTATTCTTTTCTTGAACGTTAATAGATAAAAACGAGAAAAAAAGAGAAAAATTGGCGCACAATTTGGTGTTTGTATGTCTCTGGAATTCAGATACGAGTCTTTCAACCTGGTAGACTTTTGTCGGAACGAAAAGAAAACAAAAGAGCAAAAGAAGTACAAAACAAATTGTTCCGGAATCAGCATACAGTTCACAAAAAACACAGCTTGGCCTCGTAATAAAATTTATATTAAAACGACACAAATAGCAGCTAAGAAAAACTCTAAATTAAATTCTTAGAACGTTGGCCACAAATAACTTTTCTCAATTTGTTTTGTAAGGACTTCACCCAGATGTATTTGTTGTTAAAGGAACGCTTTTACCTGAACGGATGAAAAGAAACCAGATGAAAAGCGCCCGTGATTTGTTCAAGTTGGCACAAATTTATCATTCTAAGACCATCCAAAACCATAGAAAAAAACGATCACAGGTGGAGATTGAGGTTTTTTTAGCCTTGAGCAGTTCAACTAGAGATTTTCATTGTGATTTTTCACTTAAAAACTGATTTTTTCAAATCCTTTTCTAAATTACTTGACAGAAAATCACAGCTAACGCAAAAATGGAAACACTGAACCAATTTTTTGATGCAATAAGAATGCATTGCCTACGCAATTACAGGTGACTTTTGGTATTATTTTACTTTTGAAGAATATGGACATCAGTTTTTTGCTCATTCGGCAAGCAATATGGGGAAAAATGGATTGAACAAAATTTAATTAATGCTGGCGACATATCGGCGACATATCGTTTATTCCAGGATTCAAAAAAGGCTGGGCCAAAAACTTTTTAAAATTTGGATCCCAATTTTTGCTAATTGATCTTCCAACACTAACCTCTATTGAAACCATCTGGCAGCTTATCAGGCTCTTGAGATTCCGATTTCTTTTTACTCAACATTTCTGACCGATTTTTTTACTGAAGAAGAAATCGGTGAAGCTCAGTTTTTGTAGATAATTTTATTTGAGTATTAATTGCATTTAATGGTATAAAACAAAGATTAAAAGTTTTGTTAACTGACTCGATAGCTGATTTAGCTACCATCATTGATCAACAAGTCTTTGTAAATATTCGGTTAATTTCATTTCGCCATTGAAGCATTTTTAATCAAAAAAAAATTAAACAATAAAAACATCTCGCCATTGAAGACAGCAAAAGTTTCCATTGAAAAAGAACTTGATCAAAATACTGTAGCAACAGTTGCCCAAAGGTATTATCTTGCTACAGTCGAATGTTTCAAAAAAATTGATACACACGAGAGGGGGGGGGGGGTAATTGAGGAGAGCACCTTTTTTCTGTTTGTCAAATTTTTAAACTAATTTTCTTTTATTTTGAGCCAAGTGGTATTTAGTTCGTTACGTTTTTTTTCAGACAAACAAACAAAAACATTTTGAACTATCAACTTTTTCGATAATTGAATTTGTTCATGCCAAAAATTAAGTAAGACTGCTCGTGTCACGAAAAAATATTAGCGCAGTTTTTGAATCAATTCGATTGCGCCGCAGTTCAAATTGGGAAAATATCTGAGCCCGGTTAAATTGCGGTTCCAAATTAAAGGGGTTAAGCTATGAGGTGGGTCAATTTTATTCCTGTAATCAGTGAGATGAATCAAGTTTCTCAATAGGAGCGGTTTCCATTTCCCGAACACGAGTTTCCAAAGAAAGTTATATTCGAGACCTCAGTTTTTTTTTGTCAATTCTTCTTATATTCTTATATGTCCAAAACAGTGAAAAGTGTTTAAGTGTTTAATTAACATCAAACCCCGAAAAAATGACATTCTTTCGATTCCAGGAAAGATCCGATGTTATACCAGATGAAGTTTAAGTTTTATTTTGCTCTTGAAAAGTACAACATTACCATTGATCAAACCAATCTGTAATCAAACCACCCCCCCCCCCCCCCCCAAAAAAAAAAATTCGCCCCAAACGAGACTATTTTCACCATGAGGTCAAAACAATGATTTTGCTGTGATGAGAAAAGGGTAGCAATCAGAGACCCAGTGGCCAAGGAAAATGATCGTTAATCGGAAGTCGCACAAGAGACAAGGTCGATAGTGCGTCGAGCTTATCAAGGACTTCGGGAAGAGCTAAACGGCAGACGAGATTCAATGGTTCTCCATTGCGTTATGCAGTGAATTGCGATTCGGCAGAGGCAAATACGACACCGCATGTTGCTCCAGTATTGTTATCTATTGATTAAAATCAAGAAGACACCCCCGGTGATCGTATTTGCATGTGTCGAGACGAAGTTCACTGCGTACCGCAATAGAGTATCATTGAATCTCGTCTGCCGCTGACTCTGCATTCGGTCCAGTGGTAATAGTCTTTGAGGGTGGTTTCAAATTCATCTGGGAGTTTGACAGAATCAGAGGATGAGGCTTCTCCAGTCGAAGAAATATCATTTTCCAGAAACCACGTGATTCAGTCTTTGAACAGAAACTCTGCTCAAAAAGCTAATAAAATTTGTTTGAAAGTGGTGCTGTGTAGTTATTTCAAAGATTTTTTTTCACAAAAATTTTCTAGTTAAATGCACAATCTGTTACCAAAAACTCTCCTTCCCTCAGCAACAACTCCAAAGAGTGGATTGTCGTCACCTTCTGGTCAATAATTTGAAGAAATTTGTTATAGAATTTTTGAGGCTTGTACCGATAAAATTTTGTACACTGAAACCCAAATAACAGATACAATTTACAATGCTCCAATTTAAATTTAGAAGTTACAAATCGGTGTTGATTTTTCTATAAATTATTTATTTTCAATATCAATCCGGCAGGCTTCTATATTTAGAAATTTGGAAAAAGTCTCAGAAAAACCTGGATTTTACTGGTCGGGAACTATCCAAATGTTTTTGAAACAACCAGTTAGGGATCTAGTTTTAAATTTCTCGAGTAATTTTTTAGCAGACAGAAGTACAGAAGTCTTGAACGAAAACAAAATCTGATTGACAAGAGTCTTGACTGAAAAGTTTAGTCTTTTTTATAATCGGGTCTCAAACTTTCCATTTCAAGTTTTTAATTTTCCCTTTGGTATCTTGATTCGACAGATACGGAAAGCCTCCTTGACAGAACATAAATGGCAACCCAAAGCTTTGACTAAAAGAACAGTTTACAAGGATTGCACTAGCCAATTTTTTTGTGATTTCTGCTCTTATAAAATTTCTTTACTGTATACCCCGGTCTGGTTTCGTGAGAAAAAAACATTACCATGTTCTCGAGTATTATCGTTTTATTGGTCCTACTCATGAATCCTCTAACTCAAGAATCAAGCTACCATTTTATGTGAAGAAGAATAGGTATCTCCCAGAAACACTGAGAATGAATTTCGGGCGTCAACTCCAACTACTATTTTCTAAACATTAAATAAGTTACGAATTAAAATTTAAGTGACAATAGTTTTTTGCGTAAGCAGTTTTAATCGGTCAGCAGTCATGTTGTCTATAGTTTTCTCCCACAAACATTCATCACCTCAAAAGAGGGGGCAAAATTCGAGATTTTTAAGTTTATCTTAGCAAAAGTTTGCTATGTTTGGAAGCATGTATCCCAGTATTAACATACCGCTTCTATTTTTGCCAATGAAATGGTTGAAATGGTTTTGAAGGGTTTTGAATGTAGGAACTACATCTTTGTTGTTGAAGAACCGTACGAAATCATTTAAAGTATGCCGCGTTGTTCCAATATGCTTTTTGAATCAAATAGTTTTCAATTTTTCATTCGTAAAGGGAAATCAAATAGGTTCTTTGGCCCAAAATCTTTTTTTTTAATGAATCAAAAGTTTCTGTTTATCCCAGAAAATCAATTTGCCGAGAAAATCAATCTCAGCTTTCAAATTGAAGGACACGAAATCTTTTGTTTGTTTCATGACTGTTCGTTGAGTTTTTCAATCATAAATAAGAAACGCAATCAAATACGACTTCATAAAAAGACTTGACAAAATACAACTTGATCAAAATCGAAAGAAATAGTTGACATTGAATTTTAGTTTCAATTATTTGGTTCTTTTTTCGAAATCATGACTCAGAAACCTCGGAATTAACTGACAATTTTTCTAGAACCTTAAAATACTTTTTTTTTTAAAATGACTAATTTTAGAGTTCAACTGTGATTGTTTAATTATTTGACATGATCGTTTTCAAACACTAAGGTAACACTTATTTTTTAACAAATAACTTTTTTGGAGATATGTACTCATTTCTGGCGCCGCTTGTGTAGACAAAAAAAAGAGCAAGAAGAACTATTTAATTTTTGGTACAACAGTTAATGCAGCAACACAGTAAAGATTATTTCAAATTGTCAGTTAATTTGTTTCAATTTTGCTTAATGAGTTGAGTTTTATAAATAATTAAGACGCAATGAGTTTTCTGATAGAGTAAAATCATTTAAAAAAATCAACAACACAAACAAAAATTGCCATGTAAATACATCTAAAAGGTTTCAACAATGAAAAAGTTGGTGGAACAATTTTTGTTTCATCAATAATCAATTATGAAAATGGACCTCAAGCCATTTGTTTATATGGGTACATGCTGGATTAAATTGCATTTAAATAGTTAAGCTGGTTCAATTTTTTCTTAGGTTTGAAGTAGTGTTGTCAAATTTTTGTAATTTTGCTGGCAAAGAGTTCCAGTTTTTTCCATGTGAACTGAAAAAAAAAACATGTTTGAATAGAATCAGTTGAGCAGTGATTATCAGGAGCTTTTTGCTTAGTGCGATTATAATTTCTGTAAGGAACTCAGGGTATTTTTTCATTATTTTGCAGAAAGTTTTCTTTTCATAGTAAGATACTGATACAATTAAATTAAAAATTCAGTTTTATTATGTTTTCAGGTTCAATAAAGGACTTGTTTTCACGAAAAAAAAATTGATGAATTAGTTTGCATCTAAACATTTTGCGTTTTAGGGCCCGTTCAATTTCAATTGTAATTCTAAAGACGTTAATGACTTTGCTTTAATTTGCTTCAACTAAATCGCTGCATATGCTAAACGGGATGAAACTAAACGTTAAAGCAAGGCAACCAAATTTTGTAGGCCAACGATGTCCAATTGTATCTCGTTGAGTCATTTTTTGCGTGTTTTTTTATTTGAGTTTGAAATGACGAACTAGTAATTAGTAACAAACCAAAGTACTTGAATTCAGATTTTTCATGTTATTTTTTGATTTACCAATTGACACCTACACTTTGAACGCTTTCATCCAAAAAATTTTAAATCATTGCATTAGTTTGGGTTAAGTAGCCATGATAGCGTTCCAAGTCAACTTTTTAGGAGAAATAGAGTCAAATGAATTCAAAACTCCAATCATCTACATTAACCTTTTTTAAGTCAATTCTTATCGGACGCTTTCAGTAACGTAGATAAGCACATTTTGTGTGGATTAGTTTCGCGAAATCCAAACTGAAAGGGAAAATTATTTGTTGTTTTTCTAAGTGTTCTGTGATTTTGGCATTACAAATTTTCTCAAAAAATTTGGATAGTGTACGGGTGATTGAACTTAGTCGATGGCACTGAGGATCCATTGGATCATATTTTATAAACATGGAGATCTAATTGGTTTTATCCAATTCCGTGGGAAAAAATTTCTCATCTATGCAATCAAAATTAGCAAAAGTTAACTATAACACATAATTATTACCCAAGCAGGAGCAATACAAAGTCGCAGAAGTTTTTTGGGAGTATATAATAACCTTGCTTTACTGTTACATGCTGAAAAAATGTAGATTGGTAACTCAGAAATACTTGCATTAGAAAACTGAGCTGTAGTGGTGCCTAAATTTCCCCTGGAGTTGAATAAACATATCTATTTTCAAAAACACATTCGTGTACTTTCAGTATGAATGGAAGAACAAACTATGAAAATGTTCAGCCAAGACCTAACTTAAGTAAAACCAACAAGCTCTTTCAACTTTATTTTAAACTCAATGACTAAACAGAGGGTTACAGGAAAATCATTCAATGTTCCATTCGCCCCGGATTGGCACAGTCGAAACCGCCGATGCACGTAAATAAGAACGTTAAAGGCGTTAGCAGTGAGTTCGTGATGAAAAAGAGGCTCAGAATGTTCCAGAATGAAATTTAAAAAAAAAAATCGATTAGAAAATTTTTGAGCAATGCGAAAAACGGCCATTTTGACCAAAAATTAGACAAAAAACACAACAACGCAAAACAGACAAAATTCAGTCGGAGAGCGAGAGTGAAAAATAGAAGAAGAACGAAGCCTCTTATCGTGATTGCATAACACGATAAGGCGGTTATCTGAAGAAGATTGCATAGAAGGAAGATCCAGTGGGACATTCGGGGCAGATCCGAAACCTCCCGTGCCACGTAATCAAAGAGATAAAGACTTTATCTCTGGGAGAGTACGGAGTTAGAGGCCCGGTGCCCAGAATTTGTGAGAGACTTGAAATATACTTTTTAACTGCTCTAATGCCCTGAACGTATTCAATTCACTGCAATTTTGTTTAGTGCTTCAGACCAAGAGTGGTTAGAGTAGAGGAAATGGTTAATACGTCTCTATTGGGTCTAGTATAAAACTGTCACCAAAAATGGTTTCCTAGCCGTTTTTTTAAACGTAATCACGTAGTCTGGGGATCCAACACCCATTTATGTGGTTATTTTCGCATGTAAACGAAAACTGATCAAAAGTTGTTTGGCTGATGGCCTAAAATTGGTAACTTATTACGTAGCCCTTAACAGACCAGAAAAGTAAGTGGCTAGGTCTAGATCGTTAAAAACGAGTAGAATTAAGGTACTTGACGCCAGCCAGTCATCAATAAGTACTTTTTCTACGCTCCGTCACTGTATAATGTATGGGCGAATGTTACACAACTTATCAAAAAACGAATTGTATCAAAAGAGAGTGTAACAACTAACCGGACAATCAACGCCAAGATACCTGACTTTGAACTTTTCAAAATCCCCGATGACAATATTTATGGGTTCCAGTATCACGGCTCAAATCAGAGGAAAAAGTATGCCAAATTACCCCATAGTTCACTTTGATAGAGGCAGTAGCAAAGAAGAGAAGATTGATGCATTGATTATTTAATCCACCAATTGAGCTCAAATAAGTTGCAGGTAAACGGAAGTTTCCTTGTTAGTAAAT
The DNA here is from genome assembly GCF_963678635.1 of Symsagittifera roscoffensis. Taxonomy (NCBI): domain Eukaryota; kingdom Metazoa; phylum Xenacoelomorpha; order Acoela; family Convolutidae; genus Symsagittifera; species Symsagittifera roscoffensis. The sequence goes on along the minus strand of NC_087065.1, from coordinate 4,901,606 downwards.
TTCCTTGTTAGATCATAACTTGAACTAGTTTGGCAAGGGTCATTGCTAATTTATGGTCTGAGAACTGTCAACAGGTTAAACAGTTATGACAAAAATGCAAACGCCTTGACAGGCGGGAGAAAATTTCACTTTATATAGTGTCAGATAAAGCAGACAAAAATGTGAAATTCCGTAATCTGGTTAAAATTAAAAATTAATCGGATTAAGCATAGAAACGGGGCAACTCAGGAACATCATAAAAATGTACATTCAGAGCAATCAGTTGGTTTATGAATCCTTCCTTGATAAACTCTTCAATAGGAAAATTCCTGTGATTATCACATAAGTCTGTGGGACCAACTTTGAATATAAATATTAAAGCAGTTAAAGATAGTTTGAACTTTCAACTCAACTTTTTCAATCCTTGTTTCCTTCCGAGAAAGCACGTGTGACAATCGACCAGAATGGTCAAAATGCAATTTCGCATTTGAATTTTTATTGCAACATCTAACAGAGAAAATTGATGGTTTTTATGAATTAGTGACGTTAATTGGACGATCAGACAAATCGGGAAGGGTTAGTTTTGACTGACATGCTAATTTTTAAAATTTCAATTTGGACGTGAAAGACACACAACCTTAGGGTTAGGTTTTAGGGTGCCGCTACAATCGTTACAGAGCAGTTCAAAAGAACCGGGAAGGGTGTTGGGATGGCGTGTCCAGCCTTCCGAGAAGAAATAGGAGCGTTATTTCTCCGGATTCCAGAATCTCGGAGGGTCTCGGGAGAGAACTGTAACTCGTGATTTTAACAATTTTTGCTTCCCGGAATGACTTGAATTGAATTTAGTTAATACCAAATTCGTTTTTAGATCATGAGAAGCTAGGAGTTGGGGGAAAAGGGTTGATCCATCTTCGATGGAGATAATGATTTTTATCTACTGAACAAAAACAACCGTAATATGATGAAAAAGTAGGAGCCCTGTTTTTAGGAGTGACCTCGTGGTCTGTGGATACTGAGACTCAGCCATGAGCTCACTATTTTTGCATATAATTAAGTTAATTAGAGTGTTCTTATCGAAGCCGGAAACAGTAATTCGACCTGATGTTAGAAAGACCACCAAAAGAACTGGCTTTGGCAGAGACGGTGAAAAGCACGTAGAGCTGTGTTTAGACGCTAGCCAGTCGTTTTAGAACCTAGCTTTATTTTCCGTCAATATGTACTTCCGTACGAATGTTACATAGATGTTTTTATGGCACTCCTGGGTGTTTTTTTTAACATCATGACCGGCAGAACCGTTAACGAGCACTCCCTGCCGAGCAGATGCTCATGACAAGGCCCTAACCACCGGGGCGGAAAGGTAGTTCGGAACGCGGAAGCCTTCCGGATTCCCGTGAATAGCTTTTTAATCTAGTTAAGACCAAAAAATCACGTACCAGGAAGGGTGGGGGGATTGGTCATCCCGTCGTTCCCTGAGAGGTTTGAGACCAAAAACATTTACAGATATACAGGAAACCAAACAAAAAGTAGTATAGTACCTAAGAAAAAACAAAAAACAAATAAATAACTGAAAAAACCAAAAACAGTAAAAAAGTTTAAAAATCAGAAGAAATTATCCCCACAGACGAGATGTGATCCGACCCTTGTTGTTAGATATATTGTTGTTACAGGCATTTATATCAGTCAGGATCGTTACGATCAATCCGGAAGAGTCTCAATCATGAAGGGTCTCGGGGTTAGAGAAGAAGACTGATCCGGCAAGCAGTGCAAAGAGCGACAAGAAGGGGCTCAAGGAGATCAAAGATTGACTGTTGGGTATCGTTAACAAGTTTTGTATCCCTTTTGGTAGAAAAAGTAGGATGTTAATCTGTAGGGTCTCGAGAGTGACTGCACTGTAGTGACCCTTCACCGAACTGCGAATTTCCGAGTTAAGCACCTCAATTCGGGCACTGAACAAACCCAGAGGGGTATAATATTACTAGTATTACTTTTTATGCAGCCTATATCAATACTCCTATGCCGCTTTTTGTTGAAAAATACAGTAAGCAGACCGGTTTTTAAGGTCAAAACAGCGATATTTTGATCCCCCCACAAATCGCGATTTTTGAAATATCGATTTTTTTGGAACGGAAACAAGCGCAAAATTAGTGAGTTACATCGTAACTGTACTAGTTTAATAGGTAGAGCTGGTTAAGTTTAGTTCAGAATTGGTTGGAACTAATTGGGTACCAAAAACCGATTTTTTTTTGATTTTTGAAAAAACGAAACGCTACTAACAAAGATTTTTTTTAAAAAAATTTTTTTGAGTTAGGACAGAAAAAACTCTTGTTCCGACAACGTTCGCTAGTGAATCGACAGGTTTTAAAATCCGTTTGCCGATAACCTTCCGGGTCCCAGTCAAATCAAACTTAACGTGTTTGATTTAGTGGATTCGTAAATCCGGAGGGGTCCAAATAGCATTGTTCCTGGCAAATTTTTTCAGCTGGAACGTTTTATATCAGGTTTTTTGTATTGAACTAGAAGAGTACAAGCCTAAAAAAATTTTTAGGTCAAAAAGATCAGAATTGCGAAAAAAGTTAGGCGGAAACTATAAGAGAGAAAGTTTTTTGATTTTAGAAAAAAGACATTTTGGTTAACAACTTTGAAACAACTGGACAGATCTAGTTGATCTTGGTACCATTAGATCAAAAATTAAGTGAGCTTACTCATAAAACCTTCAATTCTTCGAAAAAGTAAGCGTGAAAATTTTTTAAGAGTGTTTTTAGCAAACTCACTAATTCGGGAAGGTAGACCCTTCACGTTTTATAATTTTTTTTTGGAAAGCCCTTATACCCCTACCAAAGGGTAGTAACGGTTGAATAGGGCAATTTTACGCTGTTCTAGACTGAAGGCTGAGGAAACCAGAAAACCATAATCGAATCAAAATTAGGCTAGTTATAAGACCCTTCACAGTTAAGGTGAATTGTCAAATAAGAGGCTTAGCTTCAATCCGGAAGGGTCTCGGGACAGAAAATACACCCTTCCTAGTTAGTCCGTACAGCATAATAGCATCGGAGATATCCGGAAGGCTTCCGCGTTCCGAACTACTATTCCGCCCGGTGGTTAGGGCCTTGTCATGAGCATCTGCTCGGCAGGGAGTGCTCGTTAACGGTTCTGCCGGTCATGATGTAAAAAAAAAATAACACCCAGGAGCGCCATAAAAACATTCGCCCGGAAGTACATATCGGCGGAAGGGTATCGACGGAAGGGTATCGGGTGAAAATTTTAAAAGCTATTTTTGCCAATCCGGAAGGGTACTATTTTTGCCAATCCGGAGAAGTCCTGTTTTTGCCAATCCGGAGGGGTCCCAATTTTGGCAATCCGGAAGGGTACTATCTTTGCCAATCCGGAGGGGTCCTGTTTTTGCCAATCCGGACGGGTCCCAATTTTGGCAATCCGGAAGGGTACTATCTTTGCCAATCCGGAGGGGACCTGTCTTTGCCAATCCGGAGGGGTCCCAATTTTGCCAATCCGGAGGGGTGTGTTTTTGCCAATCCGGAGGGGTCCCAACTTTGCCAATCCGGAGGGGTCCTGTTTCTGCCAATCCAGAGGGGTCCTGTTTTTGCCAATCCGGAGGGGTACTACTTTGTCAAAACTTAAATGGACATAAGAATGTAAATAGTAAAAGGTATTAGATTATTAGGAGACGGGCTAGGAACCAATGACTTCACTGGTAACTTGCCTTTTATAAAAAACCAGACTAAAACAAAACAGGTCTAAGCCCGAATATTTGCGACAGTAAGTCTAAATTGAACAAGAGTTTGTCACTGATTTGTGTGGATTGAAATCCAAATCATTTTTTTTTGGAAAAGTGATTGCCTTGAGGATTTTAGTAGGTCTAGCTCGGGCAATCCGTAGGCAGATAGGTAACACAGGACTCGGTGGGTGCAATAGACACCCACTTGAGAAAACAACTGCCTTCAAGTTTAGTCTGTTTGGTGCAGCACCGAACAGGGAAAGCTCTTTCTTTAGAAACAAGTTCGACTATTACATTGCGACTGACTAAAGTACAAAACACATACGTTTTTCATTGAAAATGTTCTTAATTTTTTTCACTTTTGCTTTTAAATCAATAGTATCTGTTCTTGATTTGGGTTGTGAGCACACTATTTCGTAAATATATTGATATCATCAGACTGTGCTAGCTTCATATCTTACAACTAATAATCGATTATTGTGAATAAATTGTATACACGCTGTACCGTGATAACATACAGGGATTCGTGGTCACTATTTAAGTGAAATTTTTGGAATTTATTGTGTTGTGTTATTATTATCAGTAGTCAGACTACGACGATACTAGCAATCGAATTGAGTGTATAGGCAGTAAGAAGTGATAAATTGATAAATTGAAAAGGTGAGTCTAGACAAGTCAAGGATAACCAAACCAAGTGATAGTTCTAGGAAATTCATACCAGAGAAACAAAGAAAAGCAATGAACGACCCTTTTGTGGAAAAAATCGCAGGAACCCGGACCGGCAAATGGAAGAAATTTTCAGGCAGAAAGGTTGAAACCAGGAGTCAAAAGTCCTCAGAAGGACAAAAGGCACTGTTAAAAGTAGAGGTCCATCCGGACCCTGCCATGGATGAGAACCGGGAGGGACATGGACCGGAAGGGAGAGGAAACAGAAGATTAGCGAGTGAATCTATTCCGGTAAAACAAGGCCAAGATTTAGCCACTTCCACCGGGACTCTGGACCGAGAAGAGATGTCGGATTTGTCCGACATCTCTACTGAAAATGTGGCGACTACAAGATCACCCACAGACAACACCACGATGCATGGCGTGACGGAGAAATCGGCAACGTCCTCGTCGTTTTCAGAAAGAGTGAAGAACACTTTTGGAAAATTCTTTCCATTTACCATGGGAACCGGTACGGGCGATGAAGCAGAAACCCAGGAAGAAGAGGAGGACGATGGCGAGTAAGATGACTTCGGATCTCAATTCAGCCTCAATAAATCGAATCAGGAGAAGGACGCATACACCGATAGAAAGACTGGCACCATAGACCAATTTGGTATAATCAGGACAATAAGCAAGACCACAAACGGATCAGGCCAGTCAGGAGACTTTGAGACCATGACGAGTTTGGAGATGCAAACTGGGAAGAAGAGAAACACGGGGCTATGAAACCCACCTGCGGATACAGGAGTGGATCATGAAGAGACGTCGAGGCGGAGAATCAAGACCCGAGCCTCGACCAGCACCAAGCTGTCTGGAACCGACAGGGTGATGCCGCCACTTGTGACACCATTAGTGGATAACGGAGCACTAATCGAAGAAGCCTTGACCAACATAGTGGGCAGCAAAGAAGAACAGAATGAATAGATGTCCTTAAGAATGAGTGAACTAGAAAGGGCAGTCCACGTCGAGAGAAAAAACCTGTGGGAGGAGATCTACCGCAACAGACAAGAAGTTAGCAGAAGCGAAAAACGCTTGAAGTAGAGAACGGATGAACACTTGGCTAAGAACTTGTCGCGGATGACGAGGGAAGCTGAGCGGAGAGAGTTACGATTGAGAGATGACATGGAGAAGTTGAGAATTCAACAAGAGCAGACTCTCGGAACTCTTGACACGAAGATAGACGCGATGATGGAGAGGCGAACTCAGGCTATCATGGATAGGTTGGATGGGCTACTACGAAAAAGGAGTGGATCGAAGAATGGGGAACCAAACTCAGGAGAACCCGGCAGGGAGCCGAGAGTGAACTTCAATGAAAAACCCAATAGGAGGAGGACATATGGATCCACTAGAGGAAGAGGCAGTTCATCCAGCTATGCCACAGGGGACGATAGGCCACGGGGCCCAAACATCAGAGTAAGTTCGACTGACAACAGACAGACCTCAAACTAACGACCGACGCAAGATACACATGCGACTGGGAGATGTGATTCCAGGAACTGGAGTTATAAGAATAAAGGAAGAGAAAATCCCAGCGATTCGGGCAGGAGGGAAAATCCAGAGCCTCTATCAGGGGGCAATGATGCTCAAGCGGGGATTTCAAGGGACGCTACATCAATGGCCACAGCCTTTGAACCTCTGAACAGGTCCATGGAAACATTCCTAACGAAGTTGTCTAGAACCAATGAACGCAGTTAAAATTCCAGAAGGGTTTTTAAGAAACCAAGACGCTATAAAGATGAATCTGATGGCTGTTTTGATACCTAGATAGAGGTAGTGAAACTGCATTTTGAAGAGGAGGACTTGTCAGAAAGAAGGGACAGCCCTAAACTGTGTGATGGCCAAAAACAATACCAGCGGGACACTGCTGAGAAGATCTTTGAAATCTTGGTAAACCGTTTTGGCTCAGGACACCAAGCAATGTTTTAAAAATACGTCCAAATAGTTTTTTTTTTGGAAAAGTGATTGCCCTGAGGATTTTTGTAGGTCTAGCTCGGGCAATCCGAAGGCAGATAGGTAACACAGTACTCGGTGGGTGCAATAGACGTCCGTAAGAGAAAAAAACTGCCTTCAAGTTTTATCTGTTTGGTGCAGCACCGAACAGGGAAAGCTCAGGAAGCACCGAACAGGGAAAGCTCAGAAAGACTGAGAGACTTCCTCGTTGACAGGGAGGTGAAGGAACTCTTGCTTCCAATATACGACACGAACCGAGGACGACTTCAGCCACGGGAGCTGTATGCACTGATACACGTAATCTTTTCTGATACTAACATACAAGTATACTTACATAAGAAATTTTATTTGAGTATAGGCTGAGTTTAGGATGCATGCAGGAAGGTGTCATACTAAGAGCGTTTTGTGTGATATGTTATGTGTTATGTGTTATGTGTTATGTTATTAAGACCCTGGGTAAGGAGGGATGAGTGATCATGAATAACCGAAAGACGATCTTATGAATAGATCCAAAGTTTGGACTGTCCATTCTTAGGTCGAATTCGAAAATTTTAGCAATAAACTGATTTTAATATTTTTTAAGATCAAAATCTTTTTATCTGACTGCTTTAAGAAAATTTTAAAATAAAATAAGAGTGACGTTGACAAATGTAAGATTCGTGACCTTTTTCCTTATTGATCGTTTATTTATTCAACTGATTTCAATTGATCGAACTGATAATAGAATCAAATCTAAGAGAAGATGGACATTTTTGACTTGAACGAATTGATGGACCTGGCAGAGGAGTACGTAGGACCAATCATAGATGCGATCTATCGTCGGCTGCTGGATCGAGACTTCGCTCTGGATGACCCAGAGGTAGTCATGTTTCTGGCCGCCTTAATAAACATCTTGAGGCATGATAACCGTGGGGACCGCCCCACGGAAGTCTTATTGATGGCCGCATATGGAGAATGGTGCCACAAGGAAGCAGAATACAGTCAATAATTTCAGTTGCAGGACATCAGGTGATCAGGAACCTAAGTGAACCCAAGAAGTTCAGACGAACGAAACCATGCAAGGCCTCAATGGAACGATAGAAGAACTGGAGAAGATCAGAAGGGAGCTGGATGAAATGACCAAAACCATGCTCAGTATGGAAGAAGATAGAGATATCTGGAAAGACTGTTTGAAGATTGCAACAAGAAACAGGGTGAAGAAATAGAGCGCTTGAGGCGAGAGTATGAAAAGCTATCGGAAAGTGATACCTGCAAGGAATAATCCTCGTGGGCAGTCCCCGATGGAGCTCCTAACGCCTCGCGAGCTAAGTCTGACAACGGAGGTGCGATCCCCAACTACGATAGGGAGAGTAACGATTCTGGACCCGAGTGACTTCTTAGGTGATCCAGCCGTGGAGCAAACAGTGAGAAAATTGATAGAAACAGCTGGACGATTGGTTGCTAATAGGAATGCGCCAGGTTCCGGGGTGAATGCACCCTATGAACAATAGATGATACGGCCAAGAGACGATCACGAGAACGGGAGTTAGTGATACAACGTTACCAACAAAGAGCTCTAAGGTCCCAGACAGGAAGATACGAAAAATGCCGATGAAGAAAGTGTCCCGGGTGATTGACGTGCAGAAAAACAACCAGGTGAAGAATAACTTCATAGGAATTCCAGACACGGATCCGCGAGCCTGCTTCAATCGATCGACTTGGAGCTCAGCAGTAAACCTGCAGCAACCGCCACTTGGGACATCACATCTGATACTGGGTGACAGCTTGGTGAGAATACTCCAGAATCTGAGGACCTCCTGGATCACTACGGTGATGGCCATTGGAGGTGCAACGATAGCCCAGCTATTTTGAATGGTGGAGCTGATGAACCCAGAGAGGATCCCTAACATAACGATCCTAATAGGGACGAACAATGTGTCTAGAGGCTCAGATGAGGAAGAGGCACAATGAGAATCGATGATGGTGTGCCTATTCACTACTCTCTGGCAGAAATTCAAGTGCGCGATACTGACCGTCTGCACCGTACCAATGAGCACAAAAAAATTGACATCGACAGGAAGAAGACTTAATGAAGGAGTCATCAGGTGGAACAACATACTGAAAAATCTGGCGAGTCGGAACGCTAGACGTAAGATCCTTATGGACATTGAACACGAGCTGAGAGCTATGGATCAGGCCAGACTAACCACCGATGGGATCCATTTTGATAGTATCGAAGGACAAGCCTGGATGAACCGAGTCTTCCAGGAGCGACTGAATGAAATGGAAGTCGAGCTCTTTGACACGGGAGTGCTAAAGAAGGAAGAAACCACGAACGAGCCGGCAATTTCAACCTTTGTGCCCCCTAACCTAGAAACACGTCTGGGAACGGTCCCAGCCGTGACCTATAGGCCGCAAAGTTCTAGCGAGCCAGGGCAAAGGACTAATGTACAAGATTGATTGGGAGAAGCGCCAACAAGAAGAACCATTCGTCCAAGACGAAGGTTAGGACCTGTCAACCTGTCCGCGGAGACGACAAGCACCTCGATATCAGAGACAAGATCAGAGACAACGAGTACCAGCCGAGAGGAGCGAATCCAGACAGGAGCTCTTTGATTTGGTCGAGGCCCATACCTTCTCCCTGGCAAATCTACAAACTGAAACTGATGAAATTGAACCTTGAGACGGTGAGGTTTGCAGCAGATGCCATGAGGATGTTAAATGGAGCGAGATTATCCGTCAACGGACTGTATTCAGTAGCAGGCGTGGACTGGTTTATAGCAGCTGGCATAAACTTCAGCTCCACGACCGCCTTGAGATTTGCTGACTTAGAGGGACTGCCCTCAAACAATACAATGGGTCCAGTAAATGCAAGACCTTTGCAAGTTGTGAAACTGAATCATGAAGAAGGAAATCGAGAAGAAAGGCCCGGAAAATTCCTGACAACGAGGGCACCAATAAGACAACACGTGAAAATGTTCAGGCAGATATGAGCACCCCCAGGTCACGTAAAAGAAAGAGCGTACCCGAAACAAGTGGCTCAAGGAGGCGATGTTCAGAGATATGATGGGATTGAAGGCGATTAGGAAAGACGAGAACATCTTTGCAGCGTATGACAAAGCAGAGATGAGGAAAGCAAAGATTATGATAGTAGCGAACTGAGACTTCTTTTATACCTCCAAGTCTCTGTTTTGGTCTGACGTTATAATGTTGGCAGCGGTTAACCTGGACTTAATGCAGTCGGCGTCAATGGCAACCGGGGTACAACGACAGACGGAAATGAACCCAATCATAATTTTATTTGCCGGCATGAACGACCATCTGCACAGTAGGAGTTTCCTGAGCAGACTCAGAGAGCCTACGACGACCGAAGACGCTGTATGGCCAGCTATAAAGGTAATCCTCGAATCAATGGGTGAAGTAGTGGACACCCTGAAATAAGGTGCCTTCATCAAGATAACACCGACATTTAAATGGCACGCTCCAATTTAGAATTGGGTCGTTAAATAAACAATTAAGACAATGGTCTTTTGTGTGTGTGTAGTATTTCGCAATACTACAGTATCTTGATTCGACAGATGCGCAGATTTGACAGAACATAAATGGCAACCCAAAGCTTTGACTAAAAGAACAGTTTACTAGGATTGCACTAGCCAATTTTATTGTGATTTCCGCTCTTATAAAATTTCTTCACTGTATACCCCGGTCTGGTTTCGTGAGAATAGACATTACCATGTTCTCGAGTATTATCGTTTTTTTGGTCCTACTCATGAATCCTCTAATTCAAGAATCAAGCTACCATTTTATGTGAAGAAGAATAGGTATCTCCCAGAAACACTGAGAATGAATTTCAGTCGTTAACTCCAACTACTATCTTCTAAACATTCAAGAAGTTACGAATTAAAATTTAAGTGACAATAGTTTTTTGCGTAAACAGTTTTAATCGGTCAGCAGTCATGTTGTCTATAGTTTTATCCCACAAACCCTCATCCCCTTCAAAAAGGGGGCAAAATTCGAGATTGTTAAGTTAATGTTAGCAAAAATTTGCTATGTTTGGAAATATGTATCCCAGTATTAACATACCGCTTCTATTTTTGCCAATGAAATGGTTGAAATGGTTTTAAAGGGTTTTGAATGTAGGAACTACATCTTTGTTGCTGAAGAATCGTACGAAATCATTTAAAGTATGCCGCGTTGTTCCAATATGCTTTTTGAATCAAATAGTTTTCAATTTTCCATTCGTAGAGGGAAATCAAATAGGTTATTTGGCCCAAAACTTTTTTTTTAATGAATCTAAAGTTTCTGTTTATCCCAGAAAAATCAATTAGTCGAGAAAATCAATCTCAACTTTCAAATTGAAGGACACGAAATCTTTTGTTTGTTTGATGACTGTTCGTTGAATTTTTTCAATCATAAATAAGAAACGCAATCAAATACGACTTCATAAAAAAGACATGACCACATACAACTTTATCAAAATCGAAAGAAATAGTTGACATTGAATTTTAGTTTCAAATTATTTGGTTTTTTTTCGAAATCATGACTCAGAAACCTCGGAATTAACTGACAATTTTTTTGAAACCTTAAATTACTTTTTTTTAAAAAAAAAATGACTGTTTTTAGAGTTCAACTGTGATTGTTTAATTATTTGACATGATCATTTTCAAACACCAAGGTAACACTTATTTTAACACAAGTGCAGCGGATTTTAAAAGAGAAAATAAAAACATAGAATTCTTTTGGAAGCAAAGACCAGGAGTAGGAGGCGTTGCAGCCTTGCCTTCGGCGGCGTCGCAGATACCGGGAAAGTATCTATGCTTCTTGGTGACGAGGGCGACGGAGAGGCAGCATGTGGACCCGGAAAACCTAGTCTTGTCCTTGACGAGACAGAGACTTCCTTGTGGAGAGGGAGGTGAAGGAACTCTCGCTTCCAATATACGACCCGAGGACGACTTCATCCAGGGGAGCTGCATGCACTGATACACGTAAACTTTTCTGATACTATCATACAAGTATACTTACATAAGAAATATCATTTGAGTATAGTCTGAGCTTAGGTTGTATGCAGGAAGGTGTCATACTAAGAGCGTTGTGTGTGATAAGCTATGTATTAGGTATTATGTTATTCCGACCCTGGGTAGGGAGGGATAAGCGACCATGAATAACCGAATGACGATCTTGGGAATAGATCCAAAGTTTGGACTGTCCATTCTTACGTCGAATTCCAAAATTTTAGCAATAAACAGATTTTGATACATTTTAAGATCAAAATCTTTTTATCTGACTGCTTCAAAAAAACTTAAAATAAAATTAGACTGACGCTGACAAATGTAAGATTCGTGACCTTTTTTCTAGATCCTGATTGATCGTTTAATTATTCACCTGATTTCAATTGATCAAACCGATAATAGGATCGAATCTAAAAGAAGATGGACAACTTCGACTTGAACGAATTGATGGACCTGGCAGATGCGTACGTAGGACCGATGATAGATGCGATCTATCGTCGGCTGCTGGATCGAGACTTCGCTCTGGATGACCCAGAGGTAGTCATGCTTCTGGCCGCCCTAATGAACATCTTGGGGCATGATAACCCGTGAGGACCGCCCCACGGAAGTCTTACTGATGGCCGCATATGGAGAAGGGTGCCACAAGGAAGCAGAACACAGTCAATAAATTCAGTTGCAGGACATCAGGTGATCAGGAACCTAAGTGAAAACCCTCAGAGTTCACTATGATGCATTTAGACACAAATGCAGATTATCTGAGGCAGGTAGAGCCACGCACTGAGTCGAGGGCTGTACGAGCGTTGTTGACAACGGGTGGCCCTCGAACGAAGAAACTCCACGGGCGCTACGTGGAAGTCTATGGACCTTTTCAAATGATGTTGAACGTTGACGGGATAAGTATCTACACTAGGACCTACAACACAACAGATAGCGACCAAATGGGGCAGATCTATTTGGGACAGGAAGAAATTAAGGCTGTGTTGACAAGGAAGGCTCCCAGAACGGACACAACTCATGAGCTTCCCAGGGTTGCCAATTATTACAGTGAGTTCATAAAACGATATGCAGACAAGGTGTATCCCATGCTGAAGCTGATGCGCAACAAAGGAAAAAAAGTTCGAATGGAACGAAGAAGCTCAAGCTGCCTTCGAGAACATAAAGCGGGAACTGTGCGAAGCGCCAGTGCTAGGCATGCCACAGAGTAGGGCATTTATGTTCCTGATACAGATGCATCAGTGGTGGCCATCTCAGGAATACTGCATCAGGAGCAGGAATGGAATGGGAGAACAGTTCTCCGTCCCATTGCATATGGCAGTAAGGTGTTGAGTGACACTGAAATGAAATATGGTGCACCAAAGGCAGAAATGTTTGCGGTGATCACATTCATGGAGAAGTACCGCGCAAACTTAGAGAGCGCTCCTTTTAAGTTACGATTGGAAAATATAGCGTTATCCTGCTTGAAGACGTACTTGATGGACCAGAGCTATATTGGTCGGTGGATAGTCAGATTAGACGGCTACCACATGATAAGCGAGCACGGGATGCGTGATAAACACCAGAAGGCTGACAGCCTCAGCAAGAAGACTGAGTTTTAGGAAAGACTTGAACAGAAGCAAGCCAATCAGGTGGAAATCAAGGAGGGGTTCTCGTTTCTGAATGGAGAAACTTATGAGGCGCTTGCCTTGATGAGATGGTTACACAAATCTGGACATCCAATTCCGGGACACCCCGAGTTACCAGTGGAAAAGGCAACGAAAATTAAGATCTTATCAAAGAAGGACCCGATGCCTTCGGATCTGTTGCTATGTTCGAACCTGCTCCAACATGAACTCTCTCGTATCTCGTAAACAGCTTCTCGTTACTGGATAAAACGACGGTGCAGGTCACTCCCCAAGTGATGCGGATGCTGGGTGAATTGTTGGAGAGAGAAGTGACTAGAGATGACCCCGAGTAGGCAGCAGCCATGGCATCGCTAACAGTCAGTGAGAAAGTAAAACTTATGCCATCAAGACGTCAACACAAAGAAAATGAAATGGATTTTAGGACCATAGTTCAGCAACTAGTGTCCTCGATACCCCAAAACGTCTTGACAAGTACATCATACAAACTAAAAAAACAGGTGAAAGGGACACAAAAGAAAACCGTCACCTTTGCAGAGCAGGATCAGAAAGGCGCAGAGGTTGAACAAAACCAAGGGCAAGAAAGTTTGTCCGGGGTGAGGTTTGTTGATGAGAACAGGCGAGTTTATCAACAAGACTCGGAACAAAAAATTTTGTCCGGGAGTCAGGTGTAGATGAAAATGTTCAAGGTGAGGAACAAGACCTGGAGGGTAAAAGTTTGTTCGGAGAGTCCAGATGGATGAGCAGAGCGCATAAATCTGTTCCCGAAGAAGAAACATGCTCAATGACAGATTCTTCCGTTGATGAGAACTCGAGGAATTCAAGAATTGACACTTACTCAGACACAGGATCACAGAACTGGAGCACAGGATCGCAACTGTCAGAGCTAGCGATCCACACGTTGATGGTGGAGACTCGAGCAAGAGACCTAGACAGAGAGTTAAATCAAGACCCTGACAGTGATCATTACCTGCTATGTAGCGAAATAGTCTTTGACAACGCAGCGGATGAGCTAGAAACAAAAGCGGTACCGATACTATTGATGAGTTTGTTGCCGCAGAAAAAGTGATCAGGACTCATCTTCAACCCTTCAGACAAGAGACAGAGCCATTGTCGAAAATTTGGTGCGTGAAGATGACAGATGACACACATCAGCCAGATGAAACGAATAGTCTTTTGAGGGTCATGAGGACGTACTTGAAGGCGAGATACAGACTCTCAGACCTATTAGGTGCACAAAGAAATGACCGCATGATTATTAGCTTGAAAAAGTGGATCGAAAAAGGAACACCTGATAAAGGTGATCTGAAGGGAGACAGTTACCGCATTCTGAGACAGTAATTTATGCAGAAAGAGGGAAGGTTATATCTGAACTAGGACGGGATCGTTGTTTGTAAGAGAAGAGAAGACGACAAAGTCCTGTACGAAAATAACGCGATAGTGTTGCCGCAACTCTATCAGACAGAACTCTTATTCAGGTCGCATGATCAGGTGGGCCATCAGGGAATCGACAAAGTATATCAGAGGTTCCTGAAGCGCTTCGAGTAGCCTGGAATGAAGAAGGCATGTGAGAATGGCTAACAGCATGTCTGTCATGCCCACAGGTCAAGGATCTAAGGAAATTTCGATTTCCCTTGCAGTCGATCGAGTCATCTGAATTCAACGAGGTGGTGCAGATTGACCACCAGAAAATTTGCATGACAGATAGTGGCTATAATCAGGTTTTGGTCATGATAGACCACTTCACGAAGTATGCAGAGGCCGTGCCCTGCATAAATGGCTCAGCAGAAGAGACGTGCGATGATCTGATCAATACGTGGATAGCGAGGCATAGTTGTCCGATGACGTTTCAATCGGATAACGGAACAGCTTTCGTGGGAGAACTTAAAAAAGAGCTCATGAGACGTTCACAGGTGGCTCAAGCTCACTCCACGACATACCATCCCCAGACGAAAGGTTTAGTGGAAAGGCAAAATCGATCGTTGGTGTCGATGCTGAGGGTATATTGTTCCAGGTACATGACCGATTGGGACAGATACCTTCCACAGGTGATGGGAGCTTACAACAGCACGCAACACTCCACCACTGGAGTTAGTCCACACATGATGTTAACCGGACACGAGAAGTCTTTGCCCTTGACTTTCCTTTACCCAGAGTATGAGGGGAAGTAAACATCACCACAAGTCTACGTAAGGGATGTGATTAGACGTCAACAAGAACTAAACGACTTGTGTAGACGGAGCACTCAGCAGGCACAGGCAAGGCAGAGGAAAAGTTTCGATAAAAAAAGCAGCTGGTGCAAAAGCTTACTCGGTGGGAGACTAAGTATGGGTATTTCAAAACGTTATACCAACGAAAGGGACGAAAAAGCTCCTAAAAAAGTGGAGGGAACCTTCATGATTACGGAAGTGCACCAAGAGGGACGTTTTTTATAGACTGAGTACCGGCCCAGCCGCTCACTACGAAAACATTAAGCCACACAACCCATCCACAGAAGACTGGTGTATACCTGCAGACATGGAAGAGGGGGATTATCTGATGATGGACCCTGCCTGTGAGGTCAATGAGAAGGGAACCAGGGAAAAGAATGATGGGAATGAGGTTGTAGAGGAAGGTTCAAGTCCACCACTGGACCTGGATCCCAAAGAGGTGATTGAAGCAGATAAGGAAACCAAATCCTACGCAGAAGAGGACTGGCAAGGCCCCGAACAGATGGAGGTACCCAAGAATTTGGAACCAGATCTTCCGTTTACCATACAGACTCGACAGAGTTACAGGACAAGACTCACGAAGAAATACAATCCTTACGAAGATGACTTCGTAGTAGACAGAATGGATCTGAAGAAGATAGTGGAAGAATTGGTGGGTCTAGAAGAAATACTTGTGTCACAGGATATTGAAATAGTCGATGATCACGACGATGAGTGGGTCGATGAACGGTCGAAACCCTAGGTAGAATTCGACGACGAGCAACAGCAATCATATGAACAAGATTTGACAAATCTGCGTGTCTTGGAATGGCTAAACGAAATGACGTCGAGCCCAAAGGAGACCAGTGTCGAGATTCAAGATATAGACCGTGAGAGCATGAAATACATAAAAACCGAAAGGGATGATCCTTCCTGGGCTGCCCAGTCAGGGCAATTATTCACTCCTGCTTCCAACATCGATTTAATATCTGGTATGCAATCGACAGGGACGTCGATTGATATTTTTGTCCGGGGAGTGGGGGTAGGACTTACCCACACTGAAAAATTATTAATAAAAAAATTAAGAATAGGAAGAAAGACAGGCGATCTAGAAGCAGAGATAGGCCAGGACACTGAGAAATCGGACATAGGGAGAGTAGTTGAGTCATATTTTAACTTGCCAAATGAGTACTCAAGTAGCATAATATTGACATATAGCGATTTTACACTCACAAAAAGAATATGTGAGATAGCGATCACAGCGGAAATTAGTTTTAAGACAGCGTGAGCAGCGGATTTTAAGAGAGAATATAAAAACATAGAATTCCTTTGGAAGCAAAGACCAGGAATAGGAGGCGTTGCAGCCTTGCCTCCGGCGGCGTCGCAGATATCGGGAAAATATCTATGCTTCTTGATGACGAGGGCGACGGAGAGGCAGCATGTGGACCCGGAAAACCTAGTCTTGTCCTTGACGAGACTGAGGGGTTCCTTGTGGAGAGGGTGGTGAAGGAACTCTCGCTTCCAATATACGACCCGAACCAAGGACGACTTCATCCAGGGGAGCTGTATGCACTAATACACGTAATCTTTTCTGATACTATCATACAAGTATACATAAGATGAGTATAGTCTGAGCTTAGGTTGCATGCAGGAAGGTGTCATACTAAGAGCGTTGTGTGTGATATGTTATGTGTTATGTTATTAAGACCCTGGGTAGGGAGGGATAAGCGACCATGAAAAACCGAATGACAATCTTAGGAATAGATCCAAAGTTTGGACTGTCCAATCTTACATCGAATTCCAAAACTTTAGCAAAAAACTGATTTTGATATATTTTAAGATCAAAATCTTTTTATCTGACTGTTTTAAAGAAAACTTAAATTAAAATTAGAGTGACGCTGACAAATGTAAGATTCGTGGCCTTTTTTCTAGATCCTGATTGATCGTTTAATTATTCACCTGATTTCAATTGATCAAACTGATAATAGGATCGAATCTTAAAGAAGATGGACAACTTCTACTTGAACGAATTGATGGACCTGAAGGACCCACCTTAATAAACATCTTGGGCATGATAACCGTGAGGACTGCCCCACGGAAGTCTTTTTGATGGCCGCATATGGAGAATGGTGCCACAAGGAAGCAGAATACAGTCAATAATTTCAGTTGCGAGACATCAGGTGATCAGGAACCTAAGTGAACCCTCAGAGTTCACTATGATGCATTTAGACACAAATGCAGATTATCTGAGGCAGGTAGAGCCACGCACTGAGTCGAGGGCTGTACGAGCGTTGTTGACAACGGATGGCCCTCGAACGAAGAACTTCCACGGGCGCTACGTGGAAGTCTATGGACCTTATCAAGTGATGTTGAACGTTGACGGGATATGTATCTACACTAGGACCTACGTCACAGCAGATAGCGACCAAATGGGGCAGATCTGTTTGGGACAGTAAGAACTTAAGGTCCGCAGAATTAGCCATTACGCCATGCTAGAACAAGATGCAGTACACAAAGATTACGAGGCAGATGTGACTAAACATCTGCTAGACACCAATGGGAAGAAAATTGGATTAACAGGACTACTGGATACAGGAGCAGTGGTAAACGTGATGCCAATAAAAACATGGGAAAGAATGGGCTTCAGGAGGGAAGATCTAAATCCAACGAATCTCAGATTGGCGGCCGCCAACTGCAGAGCAATTTACGTGGCCTGAAGGACACCAATAATGGTCCTTCACATGGGAGGACTCGATCTTTGGATGAACTTCCTGGTGGTTGAGAGTTTAGACGACTCAGACCATTTCGTCCTGGGTCGCGATTTTGTCAGAAACTTCGATGTGATGATTGACTTGAACAACCGTCTAATAAGGATTAGAAACCCGGACCGGAAGTATGTTAAGAAACTAATTATTAGAAAAATAACAGATGAAAACAAGGTACCAATTGTGTTGTTGAACACAATGGACACTACGGTTACGATCCAGCGTGGAAAGGAACTTGCTTACGCTTTGCCGATGAGAACCGACGATGAGGAGACAGAAAATTTGAAGAGATATAGTGTGAAAGACTGCCCGAATCATTCTGACAAAGATAAAATTTTAAAGAGAATTGATGAATTTAAATCTATTAATAAACTGTTTTCAATTAAATTCGAAAGGGATGACGGTTCGTCGAGCTGCTGGAATTTTTTTGGAACGTCTCTCGTCCTATAAACTAGATACCGACAAACCGGTTTTGTCTGGGATAGAACACTTGAGAGGAAAAAAAGGTGAGGGAGATTTTGAATCATTAAGGGCGGTTCTAAATTGGACTGCGGACGTATTTTCAAAACATAAGGCGGACATCGGTTGCTGCAACTTCGTTGAACACGAAATAGAATTAAAGTAAGGCACCATTCCTCATATGGAAGGCGCAATGTGAATGACGCATCATAAATCGGAAGCGTGCCGAGCGGAAATGGAAATGTTGCTCAATTATGACATGATAGAATCCTCAAAATTGCCTTGGGCTTGCGGGGTAGTCATGGCCAAGAAGAAGGGGGGCAGCTTAGGTTCTGTTGAGATTTTCCTTACTTGAACGCAGTGACAATAAAAGATGCGTACTCGATACCGCGAATAGACGAGAGCCTCTCGAAACTTGGTCCCTCTGCGGAAGAAGGATAGAGAAGAGACCGGATTCGCGTGTGAGTTGGGGTTGTACCAGTGGAAGAGGATGCCCTTCGGCTTGTGCAACGCAACGGCCACGTTTCAAAGACTGATGGCTCAGGCTCTGACCAGAGTGACAAAGAAGTACGGGAATCTTGTGACGTGTTACGTGGATGACGTGGTCATAGCAACACCCAATTTGGAAGACCACATTGATTGGCTCGATGAGCTCTTTGGCATAAAAATAGCAGGCTTGAAATGCAAACCATCGAAATGTGAAATCCTCAGGGATTCAACCCAGTATCTAGGACGAATGGTGGACATGCATGGCGTGAGGCCGAACCAGGAAACAGTAGACGCTGTGTTGACATGGAAGGCTCCCAGAACGGACACACAACTCATGAGCTTCCTAGCGTTTGCCAATTATAACAGTGAGTTCATAAAAGGATATGCAGACAAGGTGTATGCTATGCAGAAGCTGATGCGCAACAAAGGAAAAAAGTTCGAATGAACGAAGAAGCTCAAGCTGCCTTCGAGAACATAAAGCGGGAACTGTGCGAAGCGCCAGTGCTATGCAAGCCACAGAGTAGGGCATTTATGTTCTTGATACAGATGCATCAGTGGTGGCCATCTCAAGAATACTGCATCAGGAGCAGGAATGGAATGGGAGAACAGTTCTCCGTCCCATTGCATATGGCAGTAAGGTGTTGAGTGACACTGAAATGAAATATGGTGCACCAAAGGCAGAAATTTTTGCGGTGGTCACATTCGTGGAGAAGTACCGCGCATACTTAGGGAGCACTCCCTTTAAGTTACGCATGGACAATAGAGCGTTATCCTGGTTGAAGTCGTACTTGATGGACCAGAGCTATATTGGTCGGTGGATAGTCAGATTAGACGGCTACCACATGATAATCGAGCACAGGATGCATGATAAACACCAGGAGGCTGACAGCCTCAGCAAGAAGACTGAGTTTTACAAAAGACTTGAACAGAAGCAAGCCAATCAGGCGGAAATAAAGGAGGGTTCTCGTTTCTTTATGAAGACCCTTGATGAGATGGTTAGACAAACCTGGACCCCCGAGTTACCGGTGTAAAAGGCAGCGGAAATAAAGATCTTATCAAAGAAGGTATTTTATGCAGAAAGACATTATTTAATGCAGAATGAGGTAAGGTTATACTTGAACAAGGACGGGATTGTGGCTTGCAAGAGAAGAGATGAAGGCCAAGTCCTATTCAAGTATAACGCGATAGTGTTGCCGCAACTCTATCAGACAGAACTCTTATTCAGGTCGCATGATCAGATGGGCCATCAAGGGATCGACAAAGTGTATCAGAGGATTCTGAAGCGCTTTGAGTGGCCTGGAATGAAAAAGGCATGCGAGAAGTGGGTAACAGTATGTCTGTCATGCCAACAGGTCAAGGATCCAAGGAAATTGTGATTTCCCTCGCAGTCGATCGAGTCATCTGAATTCAACGAGGTGGTGCAGATTGACCACCAGAAAATATTCATGACAGATAGTGGCTATAATCATGTCTTGGTCATGATAGACCACTTCACGAAGTATGCAGAGACCGTGTATAGCGAGACATGGTTGTCCGATGACGTTTCAATCGGATAACGGAACAGCTTTCGTGGGAGAACTTACGAAAGAGACCATGAGACGTTCACAGGTGGCTCAAGCTCACTCCACGACATACCATCCCCAGACGAATGGTTTAGTGGAAAGGCAAAATCGAACGTTGGTGTCGATGCTGAGGGTATATTGTTTCAGGTACATGAGCGATTGGGACAGATACCTTCCACAGGTGATGAGAGCTTACAACAGCACGCAACACTCCACCACTGGAGTTAGTCAACATTTGATGTTAACCGGACATGAGAAGTCTTAGCCCTTGATTTTCTTTTACCCAGAGTATGACGGGAAGAAAACATTACCACAAGTCTACGTAAGGGATGTGATTAGACGTCAACAAGAACTAAACAACTTGTGTAGATGGAACACTCAGCAGGCACAGGCAAGGCAGAGGAAAAGATTCGATAAAAAAACAGCTGGTGCAAAAGCTTACTCGGTGGGAGACTGTGTGTATTTCAAAACGTTATACCACCGAAAGGAACGAAAAAGCTCCGAAAAAGCGGAGGGGACCCTTCATGATTACGGAAATGCACCAGGAGGGACGTTTTTATAGACTGAGTACCGGCCGAGCCGCTCACTACGAAAACATTAAGCCACACAACCTATCGATTGAAGACTGGTGTATACCTGCAGGCATGGAAGAGGGGGATTATCTGATGATGGACCCCGCCTGTGAGGTCAATAAGAAGGAAACCAGGGAAAAGATTGTTGAGAATGAGGTCGTAGACAAAGGCTCAAGTCCACCACTGGAACTGGATCCCAACGAGGTGATTGAGGCAGATGAAGAAACCATACACTACGCAGAAGAGAACTGGCAAGACCCCGAACAGATGGAGGTCCCCAAGAATTTGGAACCAGATCTTCTGTTTACCATACAGACTCGACAGAGTTACAGGACAAGACTCACAAAGAAATAAAATCCTTACAAAGATGACTTCGTAGTAGACAGAATGGATCTGAAGAAGATAGTGGAAAAATTGGTGGGTCAAGAAGAAATAACCATGTCGCAAGACATCGACATAGTCGACGACCGCGACGAGGAGTGGATCCATGACCGGTCCAAGCCCGAGGTAGAATTCGAAGACGAGCAACAGCAATTCTATGAACAAGATTTGACGTATCTGCGTATTTTGGAATGGCTGAACGAAATGACGTCGAACCCAAAGGAGACCAGTGTCGCGATTCAAGATATAGACCGTGAGAGCATGAAATACATAAAAACCGAAAGGGATGATCTTTCCTGGGCTGCCCAGGAAGGGCAATTACTCATTCCTGCATCAAAACTTGTTTTGATATCTGGTATGCGATCGACAGGGACGTCGATGGATATTTTTGTCCGGGGAGTGGGGGTAAGACTTACCCACACTGAAAAGTTATTAATTAAAAAATTAAGGATAGCAAGAGAGACAGGTGATCTAGAAGCAGAGATAGGCCAGAACCCTGAGAAACCGGACATAGGGAGAATAGTTGAGTCATATTTTAACTTGCCAAATGAGTACTCGAGTAGCATAATATTGACAGATAGCGATTTAATACTCACAAATAGAACGTGTCAGATAACGATCACAGCGGACATGAGTTTTAAGACACCGTTAGCAGCGGATTTTAAAAGAGAGAATAAAAACATAGAATTCTTTTGGAAGCAAAGACCAGGAGTAGGAGGCGTAGCAGCCTTGCCTCCGGCGGCGTCGCAGATACCGGGAAAGTATCTATGCTTCTTGGTGACGAGGGTGACGGAGAGGCAGCATGTGGACCCGGAAAACCTAGTCGTGTCCTTGACGAGACTGAGAGACTTCCTTGTGGAGAGGGAGGTGAAGGAACTCTCGCTGCCAATATACGATCCGAACCGAGGGCGACGTCATCCATGGGAGATGTATGCACTGATACACGTAATCTTTTCTGATACTAACATACAAGTATACTTCCATAAGAAATATTATTTGAGTATAGGCTGAGTTTAGGTTGCATGCAGGAAGGTGTCATACTAAGAGCGTTGTGTGTGATATGTTATGTGTTATGTGTTATATTATTAAGACCCTGGGTAAGGAGGGATTAGTGACCATAAACAACCGAATGACTATCTTAGGAATAGATCCAAAGTTTGAACTGTCCATTCTTAGGTCGAATTCCAAAATTTTACCAATAAACTGATTTTAATATATTTTAAGATCAAAATCTTTCTAGCTGACTGTTTTAAATAAATCTTAAAATAAAAATAGAATGACACTGACAAATCTAAGATTCGTGATCTTTTTTCTAAATCTTGATTGATCGTTTAATTATTCACCTGATTTCAATTGATCAAATTGATAATAGAATCGAATCTAAAAGAAGATGGACAACTTCGACTTGAACGAATTGATGGACCTGGCAGAGGCGTACATAGAACCGATGATAGATGCGATCTATCGACGGCTGCTTGATCGAGACTTCGCTCAGGATGACCCAGAGGTAATCATGTTTCTGGCTGGCTGGCAGCCTAAATAAGCATCTTGGGGCATGATAACCGTGGGGGGCGCCCCACGGAAGTCTTATTGATGGCCGCATATGGAGAAGGAAGAGTACTAGACCGCCCAAACATGAGGGTAATCAGGTGGAGAAATGGGGCTCTCTCAGGAAGTGACTTGGCGAACGAGCCTGTATTGGAAAAATCCAGGACTTACCAACCAGGTGAGATGCCTCTGCCAACCAAGCCTAGGCCTGGTCTGAGAAGAATGCATCAGGAGATGAACAGCGAAGCTGCCTCATCTAGTTCACAACTGAGAGCAGCTGTGCCACCAAAGAGGGCGAGAGTAGAAGAAGAAGTTCAGACGAACGAAACCATGCAAGACCTCAACGGAATGATAGAAGAACTCGAGAAGATCAGAAGGGAGCTTGATGAAATGACCAAAACCATGCTCAGTATATAAGAAGATAGAGATATGTGGAAAAGACTGTTTGAAGATTGAAACAAGAAACAGGGTGAAGAAAAAGAGCGCTTGAGGCGGGAGTATAAAAAGCTATCGGAACGGCTGGCGTTGACGACGGCAGTGAAAAAAGCGATACCTGCAAGGAAGGTTTCTCGTGGGCAGTCCCCGATGGAGCTCCTAACGCCTTGCGAGCTAAGTCAGACAAGGAGGTGCGATGTTTAACTACGACAGGGAGAGTAACAATTCCAGACCCGAGTGACACCCTAGATGACCCAGTCTTGGAGCAAACAGTGAGAAAGTTGATAGAATTAGTTGGACGAGTGGTCGCTAATAGCAATGCGCCAGTTTCCGGGATGACTGCACCCTATGGAACAATAGATGATACGGTCAGAGTACAGTTCTCCCAAGAGACGATGACGAGAACGGGAGTTAGTGATACAACGTTACCAACAAAGAGCTCTAAGGTCCCAGACAGGAAGATACGAGAAACGCCGATGAAGAAAGTGTCCCGGGTGATTGACGTGCAGAAGAAGAACCAGATGAAGAATAACTTCACAGTAGTTCCGGAAACGGATCCGCGAGCCTGCTTCAATCGATCGATCTGGAGCCCAGCAGTAAACCTGCAGCAACCGCCACTTGGGACATCACATCTGATAATGGGTGACAGCTTGGTGAGAATAATGCAGAATCTGAGGACCTCCTGGATCACTACGGTGATGGCCTTTGGAGGTCCAACGATAGACCAGCTTTTATGAATGGTGGAGCTGATGAACCCAGGGGGGATCCCTAACATAATGATCCTAATAGGGAGAACAATATGTCTAGAGGCTCAGATGAGGAAGAAGCGCAATGGGAATCGATGATGGTATGCCTATTCACTACTCTCTGGCAGAAATTCAAGTTCGCGGTACTGACCGTCTGCACCGTACCAATGAGCACGAACAATTTGACATAGACAAGAAGAAGTTATAATGAAGGAGTCATCAGGTGGAGCAACATACTGAGAAACCTGGCGAGTCGGAACGCTAGAAGTATAATCCTTATGGAAATCGAACACGAGCTGAGAGCTATGGATCAGGCCAGGCTAACCACCGATGGGATTCACTTTGATTGTATCGAAGGACAAGCCTGGATGAACCGAGTCTTCCAGGAGCGACTGGATGAAATGAAAGTCGAGCTCTTTGACACGGGAGTGCTACAGAAGGAAGAAACCACGAACGAGCCGGCGATTTCAGCCTTCGTGCCCCTAACCTAGAAACACGTCTGGGAACGGTCCCAGCTGTGACCTATAGACCGCAAAGCTCTAGCGAGCCAGGTCAAAGAACAGATGCACAGGATCGATTGGGAGAAGCGCCAGCAAGAAGAACCATTCATCTAAGACGAAGGTTAGGACCTGACAACCCGACCGCGGAGACGACAAGCACCTCGAGATCATATACAAGATCAGAGACAACAAGTACCAGCCGAGAGGAGCGACGACCAGAGAGCAACTCTTTGATGTGGTCGAGGCCCATACCTTCTCCCTGGCATATCTACAAAACGGACCTGATGAAATTGAACCTTGAGACAATGAGGTTTGCAGCAGATGCCATGAGGATGTTAAATGGAGCGAGATTATCCATCAACGGACTGTATTCAATAGCAGGCGTGGACTGGTTGATAGCAGTTGGCATAAACTTCAACTCCACGACCGCCTTGATATTTGCTGGCTTAGAGGGACTGACCTCAAACAATACAATGGGTCCAATAAATGCAAGATCTTTGCAAGTTGTAAAACTGAATCACGATGAAGGAAATCGAGAAAAAAGGCCCCGAAATTTCTTGACAACGAGGGCACCAATAGGACAACACGTGAAAAAGTTCAGGCAGATACGAGCACCCCCAGGTCACGTAAAAGAAAGATCGTACCCGAAACAAGTGGCTCAAGATGGTAGATTGAAGGTGATTAGGAAAGGAGACCCTCTTTGCAGCGTATGACAAAGCAGAATTGAGAAAAGCAAAGATTATGATAGTCGCGAACTCAGACTTCGTATATACCTCCAAGTCTCTTTTTTGGCCTGACCGTATAATATTGGCAGCGGTTAACCTGGACCTAATGCAGTCGCCTAATGCAGTCGGTGTCAATGGCAATCGGGGTACAGCGACAGACGGAAATGAACCCAATCACAATCTTATTTGCCGGCATGAACAACCATCTACACAGTAGGGGTTTCCTGAGCAGACTCGAAGAGCCTACGACGACCGAAGACGCTGTATGGCCAGCTATAAAGGATATCCTCGAATCAATGGGTGAAGTAGTGGACACCCTGAAATAAGGTGCCTTCACCAAGATAACACCGAGAGCCGTGTTTACACTGTCTCCCGGATATGCACATCTCCCGGATGGACTTAAGTTTTTATACGCGATGGTAGCGTTGCTTTCGGAAAGGAAACATGATGTGATCATATCTGCCCCAAATCGTGGAATAGAGATGGAGAACCTAAAACCACTTAGGGCGGAATTACCTGCGGTGTGGTCTGAAATATCGAATGCGATGCGAGGATTTAAGAACCATTCACTACACATGTTAGTGTTAGACGAAGTACTGGGGTTGGAACTGTCCAACTTCAGCCGACAACTTAAACTGAAGCCAGGATTGACTATGACCATCGAGTAATCGTAGCGATGTCAAACGAATTATGGTTTCGAGGAATGGAAGTAAAGGAGGAAGGAGAAAGAAGGAAAAATTCCATGGAGAAGAGAGCTCACTTGGAAGCGATGGTCCTGAGAACGAAACCAGAGGCTAACAATTGGCTGCACTTGACCCCTCGAAGAGCCGCATTGGGCGGGGACACTTTCGAGCGAGGCCCAGTGATGATCAGGAAAATCCATGCCTACCTGGTGAAAGAGGTAAGCCTGGCCGAAAATGCTGAAGAGAAGTCAGCCGAGTTCGTACACAGAATGTGCCAAGTTACCCTGGAAGCTTTCTGGACACAGAATGTGAAGGGAGAAGAAGGCTTTGACCGGACTGACAGCATGCTGGAAGGGTTAGGAGCCGGATGGACAGCGTCCTTATTGGCGAGAGTTTACCCTTCGCTTTCTCGGTACCTGATAAAAGAATTCCTTAAAGGAGTCGTAGAAGTATCGATTCGTGAGAGGACCAGCGATACTGCTCACCGAAGGAGTGCAGAATTTGCGATTAGATAACTTCTAACGTTAATTGCTATACCACACGGAAATTTGGTAGGATTGATGAATCTGACACGCTATCCGGAGCATATGAGGGAGAACGTGAGGAGATTTGATGTGAAGCGACCCACGAGTTTTTGGACTAAGATAAGAGATTTGCGACATACTCTTATCCAATACCTCCTACAGAAAAATTGCTTTGGAATAGGAGAGGATGAAACAATTCAGAGGGAGGAAGATGTGCGACGTCATGCTGGGGGCATGCCCCTGCTAGCTGACCTGAGTTTAGCTATGAGGACCGATCCCTTAGCATTGATCGGAGGAGCCACAGAGTTCGTGGCAGTGATATACGGTCCGGCAGTCACGTTTGCAATCCTATTCCCTGACGTTAAGGTGGAGGTTTACAGGAGGTCGGTGTTGAACCTGAACCTCATATCAGCAGTGGATGGAAGTGCACACTTAACTGGTATGAGCAACGCGCACTAAGAGAATTGATGAGTGAGGACTTGTTATTCGCGAAGATATCAGAGTCAGAGACGACCGTCATAAGCTTTGATGAGCACTTCTGAGACAGGATGGGAGAAATGGAAAGAGGGCACATCGAGATATTCCCGAAGCTCTGGAATCTAAGGCCCTACGATAAGACGAAAGGCGAAGTCACAAGAATGACTCGACTGACTGCAGCATATCATAAATTGAGAGAAGAAACAAAAGGCTGTTGTGATTACAAGAAATTGCCAGAAGAGATCCCTGAATTCCCTTTGATACGAAGGGTTTTGCTCGGAGCAGACTCCGTAGAACAAACCCCCAGGTTGAGAGCCTTTGAAACTAATGAAAGGAGGGTAGCAAACTTCTCCGAGATGATGGACCCGTGCTTTGTAGGTAGAAACGCCGCAGTGCTGCAGTATACGCAGTTTGCCTACACTGATGAAACAACGAGGAGCTGAATGAACAATACAGCGACTCCGAAGCCTGGACGATTTGACGAGCAATGGGCGAAACTAGATCTAGCGCCTATGGTCATGAGAGGCAAGGCTGACTTAGAAGAAGCCTCCCTAAACTGAACGAGCGTAAAACCAGTGTCAAGATGCTAAGGGAAAGTGACGAAGGAGCGAAAGCTTTGCTCTTACTAGCGCTTTTGGACATCCATCAGAGTAAGCCGATGCGAGTGAACATGAAGGAGCCTGTGGAGCTGGAACCGATGAAAAAGATTGAAGAAATAAGGAGATTCTCTAACAAGGAGATGAAGCGCACAAAAGAATCTATGGGAGCACTGCCGAAGTCCAGTGAGTACTGTGGACCGTTCAGGAAGAATTCATACAGTTACGTATCCGGACTCATATGGCTGGCGTACAACCCTTTCGTAAATGAAGACATACGCGATTGCTTCTTTGACTACGAGCAAGCAGTGTTGCTAAGATTCTGGACGTCAAGAATTGTAACGATAAGAAGCGCTGCTAATCAACAGACCAAGCTGGGACTGGTGTTGGAAGAAAAGGTGGCTGGAAGCTCATGTAAGAGAGAATTATAGACAAGAGACGCCGACGAAAGAACAGTTGCAGGAATTGGATTGTCTAAAAGGCTTAGATCTTTTTGAGACAACGTGCAAAGTCTTGAACATTCCGATGGAAGTGAAAAAGATATGGGCCAGAAAACGACTGATGCCATGGTTCAGAGCCAACATGACTGCATGGTTGTACGAGTATGCCAAGAAGCATATGTCGAAGCACAGCAGAGTGTACAGTGCGTATCAGCTGGACATTGGAGTAGGAACTTCCAGGACAAGTGAATGTGACGGAACGGAAAAGGAAGAGATGTTGAAGGAAGACTTGGAGAGAAACGTGACGTTGTGCCTCCACAACAGCTTCTGCCGAAATAGAGAAACTAACGTTGATCCTCTGCCTTGTTGTAAACAAAGAGTAGAAGAGCAGAAGTGTTGGAGGACTGCCTCAAACAGCGTCAGAATAGCTACCGACGTGTTGCAAGACACAGAGACTTAAAGTGCGGAGTCAATTTCGCAGGAGGAGGAGATGGAAAATTGACAAATGGCAGAAGAACAAGATGCAAAAAGTAAGAAAATTAGAAGAATTCAGAAGTTTTAGAACTTCTAAACGACGAGAACAAAGAAAGAAACAAAGAGGCAACGAAAGAGAAGATGTTTTAACTCAGAATTGTTTTGTGCGTGAGAAAAAAATCAAATGAGAAACAAAGCAACTAAGTTTGCAATTGAAACTGAAGAGAAATTATTAATTGAGTTTTGAAGATTAAGGAATTTGCTGCATTTATAAATTTGCATTATGATTTTGGTTAGTGGCTTTAGAGACACTTACTATTTATTTAGAGAGGCTTGAGTGGAGAGTATATTAAAACATTCCAGCCTGCATGATTGTTTCTAATCAACTATGACGACTGGTCTGTGGATATTGAGACCCAGCCATGAGCTCACTATTTTTGCATATAATTAGGTTAATTAGAGCGTTCTGATCGAAGCCGGAAACAGTAACGTTTTTGTCGACCCGATGTTGGAAAGACTACCAAAAGAACTGGCTTTGGCAGAGACGGCGAAAAGCATGTAGAGCTGTGTTTAGACGCTAGCCAGTCGTTTTAGAACCTAGCTTTATTTTCCGTCGATATGTACTTCCGGGCGAATGTTACAACAGTTTGGGCTGATCCTACAGAATTATGATCAAAGATGGCACTAAATTCATCCTGAAGTCAAGGTATTATAACGTGTATGAGTTCGCAATTAAACACCAGAAACGGATTGAGATTATCACCAATATATTTGCGCCGGAAATCATTGTTGTGTGCGAGATAAGATACCTCCAATCTTAACCAACGAGGAGGCGAAACCTGAGCTTGAATTTTATAAGGACTATTTGAATGATACTTGCAGTAAAAAAAAACAGTTTTTCAAGTGATTAAACCCAATGCAATGTTCAGAAATATCTGTAACTAGAGCTATCTATATTTGGATAACTTCCATCTGAAGGATGATCATGGTGTACCCTCGATGCGCAATTACCTTCGTTCAATTGTATGTTAATACTCGAACTATCAAAAATTAAAAAATTATAACAGTCGAACTCAAAATAGCTCCATTAATCCCAATCACCCTTACCTCTCGGCACTTTTCTTATCATCAAAACTTAATCGGGCGAAAAAATCGGCGTTTGGCGATTATTATTTTAAAAAAAATTTTTATCGATAAAACTATTCACAAAGATTTATAGGTTGTAGAACCAAGGGATCGTAAACGCATCCTAGTGTTCGTATGTGATAGACTAATTGCCTCATATCAGGTCAAATGTTTTGAGTTTCTTTCAACTCTCGTTTATTCTGTTAGGTTTCAAAGTCGTTGGCTTGAGTCTCTGGTTTTTTAATTTTTTGTAATTTATGAAACTCAAATGGTCTGCTGGCTAGGTTAAATGTTTACTGACTAGTGTAGTAACTTCGGCTTCCGGGAAAATTGGAAGATACCAGAACTTAATATTCTTGCGAACGCTCTGACAGTAAATACAATTAAACTCAGACTTATGTTTTTTTGCACAGCTTTTATAAAGGATTAATTAGCGGCAGCCTATAGAAGAGTTACGCGGAATAAAGAGTCAATTATAATGGATCCTTCCGTCACGTGCACAAGTTGGATAGGGCCGTACCAACGCTATAAAAATACATTGGCAAAGTTTTATGAATAAATCAAGTCGATATTAATGCATCAAGAGAATTGTCAATTAAAATCTACCCTCCTCGATTATAGCACAGATAGAATTGTCTATGTTGGATGTCTTTTTAAAAATTTTGCACCTCCTAAGGCTGAAAATTGCACTCCTCAAAAGAGCGAAACTTATTTTTGTTCTTATAAAGTTTATTGTGTCCGAGTATGGTTCCTTCCGTTTCTCGCTTAGTTTCTCTGCTAGTTTCTGGTTGGTTTTTGTAGAGCCTGGAGCTGCTCTTCCGGTACAGGCAAAAAATAGTGGAGCAAAGCTGCTGTAATCTACATCCAGAATTCTTTGTTGGTATTTTATTGTTTTGACACTCATGATATTTGTAGGCGTCAGATATAGTTTTGGGGCAGGATTTAGCGTGGGGTTTGAAAATTTTTACATCGAAAAAGGTTCGGCTGAATCGGCCTCCCCAGAGACCATTTGCAGTGACGTCAAGTCGAGCGCCATCTTCATTAGTGGTTGTTTTGTTGTGAAAGCTTTCGCCTTCCAACGATTGAAGTTTCGGCTTCATTTCAACATCATGGCATTCTTCGTCCAGGAGTGTCGCAAAGGTATCGCGATTTTCATTATGTCTTAGATGAGTGTATCCACCTTTGGGACAGTGCAGAGACTGGGTCAGTGTGAACAGTTGTCCACATGGGCATGTATGTGGGGTGTTTGGTGGTTCCCATCCATATCTCAGATGTAATCCATCTTCAAACTCTGATTTGTTGAGGGAACAATTGTATCTTTTTGAGGGTAGCACGCTTAGCTAATTCGATCCTCCTTTCAGTGACGCTGGATTTATTGTCAGTTTTTTTTTCTGATGAGCAATTTCCATAATTTTAGCCTTTTTGAGAGTGTGATGTTCTGTCTCTCAGTTTTGATGTTTCTAATTATCAGAGTTTGTTCCAGTTATTTCTGGATCACTGTTTTCTAACGGATCACAATTGGCTTGGGACCACTCATAATTTCTGTAAAAGTCCGTTTTACTGAGGAGGTCTAATCCTCCTATTCTTAGTGGTAGTGCAAAAAGGTTGCCATCTTCATCGGTTATATGGTTTTTACCAGTAATATTAGGAAGTAGCTGATGTCTTACCTTTTTCTCAATTTCATCCATTTTCTTAAATGCTTCCGGAGTTGTTCTGATTATAACGCTTAATTTTTTTTGAACTGCCTTTGTGTAGCAGAAGTAAGCAATTTGTGGTGATGTTTTAGCTATTTTGGAAAGCTTTTCAGTTAGGGTAGCTGTCTTTTCAATTTCGCTTTCCATGTATTTATCGAATGCTGATGGTGTTCCTCTAACCGATCCAAGGACTCTAAAACCGTCTACCATTGTATAATTTGTGCTTTCGAATACTTTCATGGCGCTGTCTCGATGGTTGTCTTTTAGTATGAGTTGTCACTTGGAAGGCTCAAATTGTATCCGAAAGCCTTTCCGTGCACATCCAGGTTGTCCAGTATTGGGCGGAGACTCTTAAGATCACCTGCAGCGCTTCCATCAACTGCGTACCAATTTTGGGTGACGTTTGGTTTTTGCAGGAGCTCAATCAGTGGGATTATCTTAATTCCGTACATAGCCATTGCGAGGGGATCACCTTGCGTTGTGCCTTCGGTAGATGTCAAAACCGTGTTATTGACATATAGGTTTGAGGGATGTTTATAAGAGTTGGCCAGCGCATGATGTAGCGCAGGACAAAATATTTCTACATTTTTTAGAGCAAGTTCTGTTTTGAGCAAGTTGAAGGCATTTTCTGCATCAATAAATAGTATTGCTTCCGTTTTCGGTTTCTCAAACTCGTTCCTCAAGCTGTGGGTAGCATATTTGATTCCAAACTTCTGGCCTAAGCAGAGTTGGAAATTTTTTCCGAGATTTTTAGGGTCTGATTTTATACATTGAGTGATTGTTATGCCAATTATTCTTCTCGGAACTTCGCCTATACCAATGGGCCGTACCCCTGGATTTTTGTTCAGAGGTATCAGGCGAGACGAATTGTACGCCGTTAGGTTTTCATGGGGGAGAACTTTAGTTGCTATTGTATAGAATAGTTTAGCAATTGTTTTGCAAAGCTCAATGGATGTCTGGTTGAAGTGAGTTAAAATTCTTCTCCATTCGCACGCATCCAGACCTGAGGGACCGTGCCTTACGTGCATTTTTAAGGTTTGATTTTCGAACTGGCTTGTCCTTTACTCGTTCGAATATAGAGGGGGTGGTAAGGCATTGTGTCTTCACTTAATTCAGTTATATAGTTAGTGTTCGCTGTTTTGGCTTGAGGGTGCTGTTTTTTCAGGATACTAAGGACTGTTTTCCTTCAATGACTTCATTTAGGGGAAGTACTCCTTATGTTTTTTTGTCTGAAAAGCAGCCAATGGCGGCAGATACTTTGCCTGTACTCATTAGTTTATCGAATTGCCTAACTTCCTCGTTTACTTCGGACCTCTTCTGTTTTGGATGTCTAATTTGGAGAGCTTTTGCTTCAGTGAAAAGTTCGTCTAATAGGCCTTGCTTCCATACAATTATGCGGCGGCTTAGTGTTTTAGAATTTGATCCGTTTATTTCTGATTTAGTTTTGGGGAGCAGCAGATGTGGGAGAATCATTGCTGCTCTCATTGCGACGTTAGAATTTGGTGTTTCGTCTACTAATGACAACAACTGCTGTTTCAGTAATTCTATGAATTGGAAACCAGGTTTGTTCTTGCTTAGAATTATGAAGCGCGGTTTCCAGTTAACGACAATTTTATATATGTCGTTTATTTTATTTTCAATTTCTTGGTCGATAAGTTTCCAGGGGTCTAAGGGGGCTGTGGTGATTCCTGGGGGCGATTGATAAGATTGTGTTGCGTTGGCCGGTACGTTTGTTTCAGGTGTTGATGGTGATGTTTCTTTTTGAGTTGTGATGGGGGCTGTGCTTGTTGGTTTTTGAGTTGATGTAATTTTCGTCCGGAAGTACATATCGACGGAAAATAAACCTAGGTTCCAAGACGACTGGCCAGCGTCTAAACAGAGCTCTACTTGCTTTTCACCGTCTCTACCGAAGCCAGTTCTTTTGGTGGTCTTTTCAACATCGGGTCGACAAAAACGTTACTGTTCTCGGGCTTCGACCAGAACGCTCAAATTAGCTTAATTACATGCAAAATTAGTGAGCTCAGGGCTGGGTCTCAGTATGCCCAGACCACGAGGTCACTCCTAAAAGCAGGGCTACTAATACTTATCATATTATTAGTGTTCAGTAGAGAAAAATCATCATCTCCGTCGAAGATGGATCAACCTTTTCCCCCAATTCCTAGCTTCTGATCGTCGTAAAATGAATTCAGATGTTAAATAAATTCAATTCAAGACATAATCAGGAAGCTGAAAGTTTATATAAAACAGTTTCAGTTCAAATCCCGAGACCCCTCCGGATTCCTGAATCCGGGGAAATAACAACCTTATCTTCTTTCTGGAAGGCTGTTTTTCTACCCTTCACCGTTGTTGTGAACGGCCTTGCAACGACTGTAGCGACACAATCGTTGCAACTCGGAACGGTTTCTGCTAACTCTGCTATTCGTTGCTGCTTTTCTATCGCAATTCTTGTAAATATCACTATCGCAACTGTTTTTGTTCTGATTTTTTCTGGTTTTTTCCCAAAAAGGCCGATTCTGACGTTTCTCAAAAATATGACGTCATACTTAGAAATTTTAAAAAATTTGAAATACCAGAAAATTCCAGCCTTCACAGTTTGACTAATCGTTCCAATAACACTGTTTATCCTTCAAAACTGCTACTTCGGAAGGTTAGCTGCTAATAATTCGAAATCACCGAATCTGCATTTTCGTTCATTCTGGTCGAATGTCACATACTCCACGGACAGCCCGGTCAATGTCCCCATTGAATCTCGCAATGTTCGTAAAATTGGTACAGTGTCATTGAAGAGAATTTACAAAATGCTCGAAATTACTTTTATCCACATCATATCGACTCACTGCAGTATATAAATGGCATCATACTACACTGCTATAGCCTTCCAAATTCTTTCAATAATCTGCACTTTTAGGATATGAGTTAAGATAAAACGTTTTTTCTGACTTCCAACGTCAATGCCCTGATTTAAAACTTTTCCTCCTAGGTTTTAACAGGTGTTAGTTTGCAGGACAGTCCTGCCAACCAACAAGCTAAAATTATCCTACTAAGCTTCTTCCCTTCGAAAATTTTAGTTGTTATTGTCCTGAATATTAAAATTAAGGAACTCTGTGGTTAGAAAGCACACTGAAACAACCTCCCTCTTCAAGAGATTACCCAAGCCTTTCATGTCACCACAAACTGATCAGTTTTCCTAGTTGATTAAAAACAGTCATGCAGGCTAGAATATTTAAATATACCCTTTACTCAAGCCTTTCTAAATAAATAGTAAGTGTCTCTAAAGCCACTAACTAAAATCAAAATGCAAACTTATAAATGCAACAAATTCTTTAACGATCAAAACTCAATTAAATGTTTCAGTTTTCAATTACAACTTGGTTGCTTAGTTTCTCACTTTAGTTTTTTTCACACAAAAAAAAAAATTCTGAGTTTTAGCTTCTTCTTTTCGTCACTTCTTTGTTTCCTCTTTTTTCGTCGTTTAGAAGTTCTAAAACTTCTAAATTCTTCTAATATCGTTTCTTTTTGCATCTTGTCTTCCGGCTCCATCTCCTCCTGCGACATTGACTCTGCACTTTCAGTTTCTGTGTCTTGCATTACATCTTTAGCTATTCTGACGCTGTTGGAAGCAGTACTCCAACACTTCTGCTCTTCTACCCTCTGTTTACAACAAGGTAGGGGATCTACATTAGATTCTCTGTTTCTGCAGAAGCTATTGTGAAGGCACAACGTCACGTTTCTCTCCAAATCCTCCTTCAACATCTCTTCTTTCTCCCTGCCATCACGTTCATTTGTCCTGGAAGTTCATTTCACAGCGGTGGTCACTGCATTCCGATGAGTCACGAAAGCTCGCTTGAAAGCTCCTGCCCCAATGTACAGTTGATACACACTGTACACGCTGCCGTGTTTCGATATATGCTTCTTGGCATACTCGTACAACCATGCAGTCATGTTGGCTCTAAGCCATGGCATCAGTCGTCTCCTTGCCCATATCTTTTTCACTTTCATCGGAATGTTCAGAATCTTGCACGTTGTCTCTAAAAGATCTAAATCTTTTAGACAATCCAATTTCTGCAATTGTTCTCTCGTTGGCGCCTCCTGTCTATTGTTCTTCTTCACATGAGCTTCCAGCCATCGTATCGCCATCATAACTCCCACTATCACTATTGTTATGGACCGTGATGAGTCTGATAAACCCATGGAGAGCAGCTCTCCAGAGTCCCATCTAGATCTTGCTTGGTTTGGTTCGTTTGAAACCCCTGTTCTACTCTCGCCCTCTTTGGTGGCACAGCTATTCTCAGTGGTGAACTAGACGAGGCAGCCTCGCTGTTCATCTCTTGATGCATTCTCCTCAGCCCAGGCTTGGGCTTGGAGGGCAAAGGCATCTCACCTGATTGATAAGTCCTAGAACTTCCCAATCCAGGCTCGCTCGCCAAGTCACTCCCTGAGAGAGCCCCGTTTCTCCACCTCATCACTCTCATGTTCGGGCGGTCTAGTACTCCCCCCACTCCATATGCTGCCATCAATAGGACTTCCGTGGGGCGGTCCCCACGGTTGTCATGCCCCAAGATGTTTATCAGGGCGGTCAACAACATGACTACCTCTGGGTCATCCAGAGCGAAGTCTCGATCAAGCAGCCGACGATAGATCGCATCTACCATGGGTCCTACATATGCCTCTGTCAGGTCCATCAATTCATCCAAGTTGAAGTTATCCATTCTCTTTTCAGGTTCAATTCGATTTGATTTAATGGACAGTTTCAAACTTTGGATCTATTCCTAAGATCTTTATTCAGTTGTTCGTGGTCACTAACTCCTTCTTACCCAGAACCCTAATAACATAACCCATAATATAACACAACACACATATCACACACTACGCATACTTTAGTTTGACACCCTCTTGCATGTTACCTCAACTCAGCCTATACTTAAGTAATATTTCTTATGTAAGTATACTTGTATATTAGTATCAGAGAAGATTACGTGTATGAGCGCATATAGTTCCCGTGGATGCAGTCGTCCTCTGTTTGGATCGTACACTGGAAGCGAAGCTCTTTCACTTCCCTTTCCACGAGGAAGCCTCTCAATCTCGTCAAGGACAAGACTAGATTTTCTGGGTCCACGTGCCGCTTCTCTGTCGCCCGTGTCACTAAGAAACATAGGTATTTTCCCGGTATCTGTGACGGCGCCGGAGGCAAGGCTGCTACGCCCCCTTTTCCCGGTCTTTGCTTCCAAAGCAATTCTATGTTTTTATTTTCTCTCTTAAAATCTGCCGCTAACGCTGTCTTAAAACTCATGTCTGCTGTGATTGCTATCGCACATGTTCTATTTGTGAGTATGAAATCGCTGTCTGTTAGTATTATGCTACTAGAATGTTCATTTGGTAAGTTAAAATATGACTCTACTACCCTCACTATGTCAGGTTTCTTTGGTTCTTGGCCTGTGTTTGCTTCTAAATCCCCTGTCTCTCTTGCTATTCTAAATTTTTTTATTAATAAATTTTCAGTGTGGGTAAGTCCTACCCCCACTCCCCGGACAA
Organism: Symsagittifera roscoffensis; assembly: GCF_963678635.1. NCBI lineage: Eukaryota > Metazoa > Xenacoelomorpha > Acoela > Convolutidae > Symsagittifera > Symsagittifera roscoffensis. Next base: position 4,864,713 of record NC_087065.1, on the reverse strand, counting down.
AAATATCCATCGACGTCCCCGTCGATCGCATACCGGGTATCAAGTCGAGATTGGAAGCCGGAATGAGTTTTCGCCCCTCCTGGGCAGCCCAGGAAGGATCTTCTCGTTCGGTTTTCCGGTATTTCATGCTTTCACGATCTACATCTTGAATTGTGACACTGGTCTCCTTTGGGTCCGATGTCATTTTGTTCAGCCGTTCCAAGACACGCAGATTCGTCAAGTCTTGTTCATATGATTGCTGTTGCTCGTCGTCGAGTTCTACCTAGGGTTTCGACCGTTCATCGACCCACTCATCGTCGTGATCATCGACTATTTCAATATCCTGTGACACAATTATTTCTTCTAGACCCACTACTTCTTCCACTATCTTCTTTAGGTCTATCCTGTCCACTACAAATCGTCGCCTTAAGGGTTATATTTCCTCTTGGATCTTGTCCTGTCATTCTGTCGAGTCTGTATCGTGAACGGAAGATCCGGTATCAAGTTCTTGGGAACCTCAATTTGTTCAGGGTCTTGCCAGTCCTCTTCTGCGTCGGGTAAAGTTTCATCGTCTGCTTCAATCACCTCATTTGGGTCCAGGTCCAGTGGTGTAATTGTTCCTTCCTCTATGACTTCGTTTCCATCGTTCTTTTCCCTGGTGCCTTTCTCATTGACCTCACAAGCAGGGTCCATCATTAGATAATCCCCCTCTTCCATGACTGCAGGTTTACACCAGTCTTCTGTCGATGCATTGTGTGGCTTAATATTTTCGTAATTAGCGGCTCAGCCAGTACTCAATCTATAAAAGCGTCCCTCCTGGTGCACCTCCGTAATCATGAAGGGTCCCCTCCACTTTTTTAGGAGCTTTTTCGTCCCTTTCGTTGGTATGACGTTCTGAAATACCCATACGTAGTCCCCTACCGAATAAGCTTCTCCACCAGCTGCTTTATCGTCAAATCTTTTCCTCTGCCTTGCCTGTGCTTGCTGAGTATTTCGTCTACACAAGTCGTTCAACTCTTGCTGACGTCTAAATACATCTCTTACATAGACCTGTGGTGACGTCTTCTTACCTTCATACTCTGGGTAGAAGAAAGTCAAAGGCAAAGACTTCTCGTGCCTGGTGAGCATCATATGTGGACTAACTCCGGTGGTGGAATGTTGTAAGCTCCCATCACCTGTGGAAGATATCTGTCCCAATCAGCCATGTACCTGGAACAATATACCCTCAGCATCGACAGTAACAAGGAGTTGCGATCCCCATCTACGACAGGGAGAGTAACAATTCCGGACCCGAGTGACACCCTAGGTGACCCACTTTTGGAGCAAACAGTGAGAAAATTGATAGAAACAGTTGGACGAGTGGTCGCTAATAGGAATGCGCCAGTTTCCGGGATGACTGCACCCTTTGGAACAATAAATGATACGGTCACAGTACAACTCTCCCAAGAGACGATGACGAGAACGGGAGTTAGTGATAAAACGTTACCAACAAAGAGCTCTAAGGTCCCAGACAGGAAGATACGAGAAATGCCGATGAAGAAAGTGTCCCGGGTGATTGACGTGCAGAATAACAACCAGATGAAGAATAACTTCACAGGAGTTCCGGAAACGAATCCGCGAGCCTGCTTCAATCGATCGATCTGGAGCCCAGTAGTAAACCTGCAGCAACCGCCACTTGGGACATCACATCTGATAATGGGTGACAGCTTGGTGAGAATACTCCAGAATCTGAGGACCTCCTGGATCACTACGGTGATGGCCTTTGGAGGTGCAACGATAGCCCAGCTATTTTGAATGGTGGAGCTGATGAACCCAAGGGGGATCCCTAACATAATGATCCTAATAGGGACGAACAATATGTCTAGAGGCTCAGATGAGGAAGAGGCACAATGGGAATCAATGATGGTATGCCTATTCACTACTCTCTGACAGAAATTCAAGTGCGCGGTACTGACCGTCTGCACTGTACCAATGAGCACAAAAAAGTTGACATCGACAGGAAGAAGTTATAATGAAGGAGTCATCAGGTGGAGCAACATACTGAGAAACCTGGCGAGTCGGAACGCTAGACGTATAATCCTTATGGACATCGAACACGAGCTGAGAGCTATGGATCAGGCCAGACTAACCACCGATGGGATCCACTTTGATAGTATCGAACGACAAGCCTGGATGAACCGAGTCTTCCAGGAGCGACTGGATGAAATGGAAGTCGAGCTCTTTGACACGGGAGTGCTAAAGAAGGAAGAAACCACGAACGAGAGGAGCGACGACCAGAGAGCAACTCTTTGATGTGGTCGAGGCCCATACCTTCTCCCTGGCATATCTACAAACAGGACCTGATGAAATCGAACCTTGAGACGATGAGGTTTGCAGCAGATGCCATGAGGATGTTAAATGGAGCGAGATTATCCGTCAACGGACTGTATTCAATAGCAGGCGTGGACTGGTTGATGGCAGCTGGCATAAACTTCAACTCCACGACCGCCTTGAGATTTGCTGGCTTAGAGGGACTGACCTCAAACAATACAATGGGTCCAGTAAATGAAAGATCTTTGCAAGTTGTAAAACTGAATCACGATGAAGGAAATCGAGAAAAAAGGCCCGGAAAATTCTTGACAACGAGGGCACCAATAGGACAACACGTGAATAGTTCAGGCAGATACGAGCACCCCCAGGTCACGTAAAAGAAAGAGCGTACCTGAAACAAGTGGCTCAAGAAGGCGATGTTCAGAGATATGGTGGATTGAAGGCGATTAGGAGAGACGAGACCATCTTTGCAGCGTATGACAAAGCAGAGTTGAAAAAAGCAAAGATTTTGATACTCGCGAACTCAGACTTCGTATATACCTCCAAGTCTCTGTTTTGGCCTGACCTTATAATGTTGGCAGCGGTTAACCTGGACCTAATTCAGTCGGTGTCAATGGCAATCGGGGTACAACGACAGACGGAATTGAACCCAATCACAATCTTATTTGCCGGCATGAACGACCATCTACACAGTAGGGGTTTCCTGAGCAGACTCGAAGAGCCTACGACGGCCGAAGACGCTGTATGTCCAGCTATAAAGGATATCCTCAAATATATGGGTGAAGTAGTGGACACCCTGAAATAAGGTGCCTTCACCAAGATAACACCGAGAGCCGTGTTTACACTGTCACCGGGATATGCACATCTCCCGGATGGACTTATGCTTTTATACGCGATGGTAGCGTTGCTTTCGGAAAGGAAATATGATGTGATCATATCTGCCCCAAATTGCGGAATAGAGACGGAGAACCTAAAACCACTTAGGGTGGAATTACATACGGTGTGGTCTGAAATCTCGAATGCGATGTGAGGATTTAAGAACCATTCACTACACATGTTAGTGTTAGACGAAGCACTGGGGTTGGAACTGTCCAACTTCAGCCGACAACTTAAACAGAATCCAGGATTGACTATGACCATCAAGTAATCGTAGCGATGTCAAACGACTGATGGTTCCGAGGAATGGAAGTAAAGGAGGAAGGAGAAAGAAGGAAAAATTCCATGGAGACGAGAGCTAACTTGGAAGCGATGGTCCTGAGAACGAAACCAGAGGCTAACAAGTGGCTGCACTTGACCCCTCGATGAGCCGCATTGGGCGGGGACACTTTCGAGCGAGGCCCAGAGATGATCAGGAAAATCCATGCCTACCTGGTGAAAGAGGTAAACCTGGCCAAAAATGCTGAAGAGAAGTCAGCCGAGTTCGTAAACAGAATGTACCAAGTTACCCTCGAAGCTTTCTGGAAACATCATGTGAAGGGAGAAGAAGGCTTTGACCGGATTGAGAGCATGCTGGAAGGATTAGGAGCCGGATGGACCGCGTCCTTTTTGGCGAGAATTTACCCTTCGCTTTCTCGATACCTGATAAAAGAATTCCTCAAAGCAGTCGTAGAAGTATCGATTCGTGAAAGGACCAGCGATACTGCTCACCGAAGGAGTGCAGAATTTGCGATTAGATAACTTCTAAAGTTAACTGCTATAACACACGGAAATTTGGGAGGATTGATGAATCTGACACGCTATCCGGAGCATATGAGGGAGAACGTGAGAAGATTTGATGTGAAGCGACCCACGAATTTCTGGACTAAGATAAGATATTTGCGACATACTCTTATCCAATACCTCCTGCAGAAGAATCGCTTTGGAACAGGAGAGGATGAAACAATTCAGAGGGAGGAAGACGTGCGACGTCATGCTGGGGGCATGCCCCTGCTAACTGACCTGAGTTAAGCTATGAGGACCGATCCTTTAGCATTGATCAGAGGAGCCACGGAGTTCGTGACAGTGCTATACGGTCCGGCAGTCACGTTTGCTTTCCCTGACGTTAAGGTGGAGGTTTACAGGAGGTCGGTGTTGCACCTGAACCTCATATCAGCAGTGGACGGAAGTGCACACTTAACTGGTATGAGCAACATGCACTAAGAGAATTGATGAGTGAGGACTTGTTATTGGCGAAGATATCAGAGCCGGAGATGACCGTCATAAGCTTTGATGATCACTTCCGAGACAGGATGGTAGAAATGGATAGAGGGCACATAGAGGTATTCTCGAAGCTCTGGAATCTAAGGCCCTACGATAAGACGAATGGCGAAGTCACAAGAATGACTCGACTGACTGCAGCATGTCATGAATTGAGAGAAGAAACGAAATGCTGCTGTGATTTCAAGAAATTGCCAGAAGAGATCCCTGAATTCCCTTTGATTAGAAGGATTTTGCTCGGAGCAGACTCGGCAGTACAAACCCCCAGGTTGAGAGCCTTTGAAACTAATGAAAGGAGGGTAGCAAAATTCTCCGAGATGATGGACCCGTGCTTTTTAGGCAGAAATGCCGCAGTGCTGCAGTATACGCAGTTTGCCTACACGGATAATACAACGAGGAGACGAATGAACAATACAGCGACTCCGAAGCCTGGACGATTTGACTGCAATGGGCGAAACTGGATCTAGCGCCTTTGGTCATGAGAGGCAAGGCTGACTTATCAGAAGCCTCCCTAATCTGAACGAGCGTAAAACTAGTGTCAAGATGCTAAGAGAAGGTGACGAACGAGCGAAAGCCTTGCTCTTACTAGCGCCTTTGGTCATCCATCAGAGTAAGCCGATGCGAGTGAACCTGAAGGAGCCTGTGGAGCTGGATTCGATGAAAAAGATTGAAGAAATAAGGAGATTCTCTAACAAGGAGATGAAGCTCACAAAAGAATCTATGGGAGCACTGCCGAAGTCCAATGAGTATTGTGGACCGTTCAAAAAGAATTCATACAGTTATGTATCCGGACTCATATGGCTGGCGTACAACCCTTTCGTAAATGAAGACATACACGATTGCTTCTTTGACTACGAGCAAGCAGTGTTGCTAAGATTCTGGACGTCAAGAATTGTAACGATAAGAAGCGCTGCTAATCAACAGACCAAGCTGGGACTGGTGTTGGAAGAAAAGGTGAATGCACCTTCAGTGCCAAAATCTGACAACCGAAACAGAGAAACTAACGTTGATCCTCTGCCTTGTTGTAAACAAAGAGTAGAAGAGCAGAAGTATTGGATGACTGCCTCAAACAGCGTCAGAATAGCTACCGACGTGTTGCAAGACACAGAGACTTAAAGTGCGGAGTCAATGTCGCAGGAGGAGGAGATGGAACATTGACAAATGGCAGAAGAACAAGATGCAAAAAGTAAGAAAATTGGAAGAATTCAGAAGTTTTAGAACTTCTTAACGACGAGAACAAAGAAAGAAACAAAGAGGCAACGAAAGAGAAGATGTTAAAACTCAGAATTGTTTTGTGCGTGAGAAAAAAATCAATTGAGAAATATAGCAACTAAGTTTGCAATTGAAACTGAAGAGAAAACATTTAATTGAGTTTTGAAGATTAAAGAATTTGTTGCATTTATAAATTTGCATTAAGATTTTGGTGAGTGGCTTTAGAGACACTTACTATTTATTTAGAGAGGCTTGAGTGGAGAGTATATTAAAATATGCCAGCCTGCATGATTGTTTCTTATCAACTAAGACGACTGATCACTTTGTGGTGACATGAAAGGCTTAGGTAATCTCTCGAAAGGGAGATTATTTCATTGATCCTTCTAACCACCGAGTTCCTTAATTTTTTTATTCAGGACCAGTAACAACTAAACTTCCGAAGGGAAGAAGAATAGTAAGATAATTTTAGTTTGTTGGTTGGCAGGACTGTCCTGCGTCCCAACGTTTTTAAACATAGGAGAAGAAGTTTTAAATCGGAACATAGACGTTGGAAGTCAGAAAAAAAATTTTTATCTTAACTTATATCCTCGAAAGTGCAGATTAGTGAAAGAAATTGGAAGGCTATAATAGTGTAGTATGATGCTATATGTATTTTGCAGTGAGTCGATATGATTTGAATAAAAGTGATTTCATGCATTTTGTAAATTCTGTTCGATGGCACTGTACCATTTTGATGAAGACTACAGGACTCAATGAGGACATTGACCGGGCTGTCCGGGAAGTATGTGACATTCGACCAGAATGGTCAAAAGGCAATTTCGCATTCGAATTTTTATTGGAACATCTAACCGAGAAGATTGATGAATTTTATGAATTAGTGACGTTAATTGGACAATCAGACAAATCGTTAAAGGTTAGTTTTGACTGACATGCTAATTTTTAAAATTTCGATTTGAGCGTGAAAGACACGTAACCTTTTTTTATTTCGCACACACTGAAACGGCAGAATCAGAAAAACAGTTGTCTCAGTGACAACAACAACGAAAAAACGGCAGAAGATTGAGATTGTGGTTAGAAATTGTCAGAAACCACTCCGAGTTGTAAAGATTGTGCCGCTACAATCGTTACAGATCAGTTCACAAGAACCGTGAAGGGTGTTGGGACGACGTGTCTAGCCTTTCGAGAAGAATTAAGAGCGTGATTTCTCCGGATTCCAGATTAAACTGAAGCCAGGATTGACTATGACCATCGAGTAATTGTAGCGATGTCAAACGACATATGGTTCCGAGGAATGGAAGTAAAGGAGGAAAATGAAAGAAGGAAAAATTCCATGTAGACGAGAGCTCACTTGGAAGGGATGGTCCTGAGAACGAAACCAGAGGCTAACAAGTGGCTGCACTTGACCCCTCGAAGAGCCGCATTGGGTGGGGACGCTTTCGAGCGAGGCCCAGTAATAAAGGTTAGTTTTGACTGACATGCTAATTTTAAAATTTCGATTTGGACGTGAAAGACACGTAACCTTTTATTATTTCGCACACACTGAAACGGCGGAATCAGAAAAACAGTAGTCTCAGTGACAACAACAACGAAAAAACGGCAGAAGATTGAGATTGTGGTTAGAAATTGTCAGAAACCACTCCGAGTTGTAAAGATTGTGCCGCTACAATCGTTACAGATCAGTTCACAAGAACCGTGAAGGGTGTTGGGACGACGTGTCTAGCCTTTCGAGAAGAATTAAGAGCGTGATTTCTCCGGATTCCAGATTAAACTGAAGCCAGGATTGACTATGACCATCGAGTAATTGTAGCGATGTCAAACGACATATGGTTCCGAGGAATGGAAGTAAAGGAGGAAAATGAAAGAAGGAAAAATTCCATGTAGACGAGAGCTCACTTGGAAGGGATGGTCCTGAGAACGAAACCAGAGGCTAACAAGTGGCTGCACTTGACCCCTCGAAGAGCCGCATTGGGTGGGGACGCTTTCGAGCGAGGCCCAGTAATAAAGGTTAGTTTTGACTGACATGCTAATTTTAAAATTTCGATTTGGACGTGAAAGACACGTAACCTTTTATTATTTCGCACACACTGAAACGGCGGAATCAGAAAAACAGTAGTCTCGGTGACAACAACAACAACAAAAAAACGGCAGAAAATTGAGATTGTGGTTAGAAATTGTCAGAAACCACTCCGAGTTGTAAAGATTGTGCTGCTACATCCGTTACAGATCAGTTCACAAGAACCGGGAAGGGTGTTGTGATGACGTGTCTAGCCTTCCGAGAAGAATTAAGAGCGTGATTTCTCCGGATTCGAGATTAAACTGAAGCCAGGATTGACTATGACCATCGAGTAATTGTAGCGATGTCAAACGACTTATGGTTCCGAGGAATGGAAGTAAAGGAGGAAAATGAAAGAAGGAAAAATTCCATGTAGACGAGAGCTCACTTGGAAGGGATGGTCCTGAGAACGAAACCAGAGGCTAACAAGTGGCTGCACTTGACCCCTCGAAGAGCCGCATTGGGTGGGGACGCTTTCGAGCGAGGCCCAGTGATGATCAGGAAAATCCATGCCTACCTGGTGAAAGAGGTAAACCTGGCCGAAAATGCTGAAGAGAAGTCAGCCGAGTTCGTAAACAGAATGTACCAAGTTACCCTGGAAGCTTTCTGGACACAGAATGTGAAGGGAGAAGAAGGCTTTGACAGGACTGACAGCATGCTGGAAGGGTTAGGAGCCGGATGGACCGCGTCCTTATTGGCGAGAATTTACCCTTCGCTTTCTCGATACCTGATAAAAGAATTCCTCAAAGCAGTCGTAGAAGTATCGATTCGTGAAAGGACCAGCGATACTGCTCACCGAAGGAGTGCAGAATTTGCGATTAGATAACTTCTAAAGTTAACTGCTATAACACACGGAAATTTGGGAGGATTGATGAATCTGACACGCTATCCGGAGCATATGAGGGAGAACGTGAGAAGATTTGATGTGAAGCGACCCACGAATTTCTGGACTAAGATAAGATATTTGCGACATACTCTTATCCAATACCTCCTGCAGAAGAATCGCTTTGGAACAGGAGAGGATGAAACAATTCAGAGGGAGGAAGACGTGCGAGGTCATGCTGGGGGCATGCCCCTGCTAACTGACCTGAGTTAAGCTATGAGGACCGATCCTTTAGCATTGATCAGAGGAGCCACGGAGTTCGTGACAGTGCTATACGGTCCGGCAGTCACGTTTGCATTCCCTGACGTTAAGGTGGAGATTTACAGGAGGTCGGTGTTGCACCTGAACCTCATATCAGCAGTGGACGGAAGTGCACACTTAACTGGTATGAGCAACATGCACTAAGAGAATTGATGAGTGAGGACTTGTTATTGGCGAAGATATCAGAGCCGGAGATGACCGTCATAAGCTTTGATGATCACTTCCGAGACAGGATGGGAGAAGTGGATAGAGGGCACATAGAGGTATTCTCGAAGCTCTGGAATCTAAGGCCCTACGATAAGACGAATGGCGAAGTCACAAGAATGACTCGACTGACTGCAGCATGTCATGAATTGAGAGAAGAAACGAAATGCTGCTGTGATTACAAGAAATTGACAGAAAAGATCCCTGAATTCCCTTTGATTAGAAGGATTTTGCTCGGAGCAGACTCCGTAGTACAAACCCCCAGGTTGAGAGCCTTTGAAACTAATGAAAGGAGGGTAGCAAAATTCTCCGAGATGATGGACCCGTGCTTTGTAGGTAGAAACGCCGCAGTGCTGCAGTATACGCAGTTTGCCTACACGGATGAAACAACGAGGAGCTGAATGAACAATACAGCGACTCCGAAGCCTGGACGATTTGACGAGCAATGGGCGAAACTGGATCTAGCGCATTTGGTCATGAGAGGCAAGGCTGACTTATCAGAAGCCTCCCTAATCTGAACGAGCGTAAAACCAGTGTCAAGATGCTAAGAGAAGGTGACGAACGAGCGAAAGCCTTGCTATTACTAGCGCTTTTGGACATCCATCAGAGTAAGCCGATGCGAGTGAATCTGAAGGAGCCTGTGGAGCTGGAACCCATGAAAAAGATGGAAGAAATAAGGAGATTCTCTAACAAGGAGATGAAGCTCACAAAAGAATCTATGGGAGCACTGCCGAAGTCCAGTGAGTACTGTGGACCGTTCAGGAAGAATTCATACAGTTACGTATCCGGACTCATATGGCTGGCGTACAACCCTTTCGTAAATGAAGACATACACGATTGCTTCTTTGACTACGAGCAAGCAGTGTTGCTAAGATTCTGGACGTCAAGAATTGTAACGATAAGAAGCGCTGCTAATCAACAGACCAAGCTGGGACTGGTGTTGGAAGAAAAGATGAATGCACCTTCAGTGCCAAAATCTGACAACCGAGTGGAATTTGGATTGGGATTCTCGGACGAATCGCTAAGAACGAGTTTGATGGTGGTATGGGAACTGATGAAACCATCATGGTGTCCGAGTGCTAACGCCGACTCGATTTTGCGTGCAACACAAGAAGTGCAGAGGGAACTGAACTCAGACTGTAACTTGCGTGACCTGAACATAATCTATAATTTGATGACGACAACCTCTAAGAGCAACGGAGAAGACAAAGTAGAGTTACCTGGCTGGGGACCTGAGGACTGGGTCAAACCTGGTAGCTGTCTGGCAGAAATCTATGGACTGGAAGGTCACATCTGTGGAGGTCTGGATTGCGTAAAGACCCTGGAGAAACAACACAAGCAATTGACGATTTTGTTTGGGAACAATGTCATGAAGGCAAAAACTGAAACAGAATTGATTGCAGATTGCCATGGAGGAACTAAGGTGAATCTAGTGACTATACTAGGATTCAACAGCATGTTTGGTTCTTTAGAGTCACTATTGAATCTAAAACAAAAGCATGAGATGATTACGACCGTCAGTGTACAAGTATTTCCGGGTGTTTTGCAAACCGAGCAGAAATATATTGGAAAGTGGAGAGAAGCGATCGAGGCGGAAATGAACATCTGGCATAGTGAAACCTATCGTAGACAGACGGGAGCGAGATATTTAGTGGGATCAACTCTAGCTCCAATGTGCAAGAGCAGATACCCAGTTCATTTTGTAGCGGTGGATGTGAAAAGTACGAGAACGATCGTGGATCAATCCTTCTCAGTGCCAAAATGCGTGAGACTAGCGAGAATGTCAGAAAAATCTAACGAATTACTGTGCAAAAATGTTCTCAGCAGTTCCGGAGAGAACCAAAAAGAAATTAGAATTGATACTGGGAAAGAAGTTCGTGGGATACGCCAGTGGGAACTTCAGTGACTTTGAAAGACAAAAGCAGAAAGGATCAACAGTCACGGATTACAATGCAGTAGATGAGAATGATGAAGTCCACCGAGTGATGATGGAAGTGGAACCACTACTGGAAGCGTCGGGAAAGCGTAATTGGAGGAGCATCATGTCGACACACGTTGAGTTCCCCTGCCATTGCTTGCTACTAACATGGTGGTAACCCGGGCGTAGTAATCTGGTGTAGATCTTGGACTGTGGAGAGCTGCTCTCCATGGGTTTACCAGATTCATCACAGCCCATGAAGTTAGTGATAGTAGGAGTTATGATGGCGATACGATGGCTGGAAGCTCATGTAAGAGAGAATTATAGACAAGAGACGCCGACGAAGGAACAGTTACAGGAATTGGATTGTTTTAAAGATTTAGATATTTTTGAGACAACGTGCAAAGTCTTGAACATTCCGATGGAAGTGAAAAAGATATGGGCCAGAAAACGACTGATGCCATGGTTCAGAGCCAACATGACTGCGTGGTTGTACGAGTATGCCAAGAAGCATATGTCGAAGCACAGCAGAGTGTACAGTGCGTATCAGCTGGACATTGGAGTAGGAACTTCTAGGACAAGTGAATGTGACGGAAGGGAAAAGGAAGAGATGTTGAAGGAAGACTTGGAGAGAAACGTGACGTTGTGCCTCCACAACAGCTTCTGCCGAAACAGAGAAACTAACGTTGATCCTCTGCCTTGTTGTAAACAAAGAGTAGAAGAGCAGAAGTATTGGATGACTGCCTCAAACAGCGTCAGAATAGCTACCGACGTGTTGCAAGACACAGAGACTTAAAGTGCGGAGTCAATGTCGCAGGAGGAGGAGATGGAACATTGACAAATGGCAGAAGAACAAGATGCAAAAAGTAAGAAAATTGGAAGAATTCAGAAGTTTTAGAACTTCTAAACGACGAGAACAAAGAAAGAAACAAAGAGGCAACGAAAGAGAAGATGTTAAAACTCAGAATTGTTTTGTGCGTGAGAAAAAAATCAATTGAGAAATAAAGCAACTAAGTTTGCAATTGAAACTGAAGAGAAAACATTTAATTGAGTTTTGAAGATTAAAGAATTTGTTGCATTTATAAATTTGCATTAAGATTTTGGTGAGTGGCTTTAGAGACACTTACTATTTATTTAGAGAGGCTTGAGTGGAGAGTATATTAAAATATGCCAGCCTGCATGATTGTTTCTTATCAACTAAGACGACTGATCACTTTGTGGTGACATGAAAGGCTTAGGTAATCTCTCGAAAGGGAGATTATTTCATTGATCCTTCTAACCACCGAGTTCCTTAATTTTTTTATTCAGGACCAGTAACAACTAAACTTCCGAAGGGAAGAAGAATAGTAAGATAATTTTAGTTTGTTGGTTGGCAGGACTGTCCTGCGTCCCAACATTTTTAAACCTAGGAGAAGAAGTTTTAAATCGGAACATAGGACGTGGGAAGTCAGAAAAAATGTTTTAATCTTAAGTTATATCCTCGAAAGTGCAGATTAGTGAAAGAATTTGGAAGGCTATAATAGTGTACTATGATGCCATTTGTATTTTGCAGTGTGTCGATATGATTTGAATAAAAGTGATTTCATGCATTTTGTAATTCTGTTCGATGGCACTGTACCATTTTGATGAAAGACTACAGGACTCAATGAGGACATTGACCGGGCTGTCCGGGGAGTATGTGACATTCGACCAGAATGGTCAAAATGCAATTTCGCATTCGAATTTTTATTGGAACATCTAACCGAGAAGATTGATGGTTTTTATGAATTAGTGACGTTAATTGGACGATCAGACAAATCGTGAAGGGTTAGTTTTGACTGACATGCTAATTTTTAAATTTTCGATTTGGACGTGAAAGGACACGTAACTTTTTATTATTTCGCACACACTGAAACGGCGGAATCAGAACAACAAAAGTCTAAGTGACAACAACACTGAAAAAACGGCAGAAGATTGAGATTGTGGTTAGAAATTGTCAGAAACCACTCCGAGTTGTAAGGATTGTGCCGCTACAAATCGTTGCAAATCAGTTCACAAGAACCGGTAGGGTGATGGGACGACGTGTCCAGCCTTCCGAGAAGAAATAAGAGCGTTATTTCTCCGGATCCAGAATCCGGAAGGGTCTCGGGAGAGAACTGTAACTCTTAGTTTCCGGGTGATTTTAACAACTTTTAGTTTCCCTGAATGTCTTGAGTTGAATTTAATTAATATATTATTCGTTTTCATATCATGAGAAGCTAGGAGTTGGGGAAAAGGATTGATCCATCTTCGATGGAGATGATGATTTTTATCTTCTGAACAAAAACAATAGTAATATAATGAATAAGTAGTAGCCTTGTTTTTAGGAGTGACCTCCTGGTCTGTGGATATTGAGACCCAGCCATGAGCTCACTATTTTTGCATATAATTAAGTTAATTAGAGCGTTCTGATTGAAGCCGGAAGCAGTAACGTTTTTTGTCGACCCGATGTTGGAAAGACTACCAAAAGAACTGG